>NC_057813.1:219653657-219654108 GCF_018294505.1 Triticum aestivum | reverse complement strand
CGCCACACCCACCGCGCCTCCATCCTCCTCCGCGACGCCACCTCGCCGGCCCAGCACCTCCCGGCCTCCTCCTCCCTCTCTCGGTTGGATCTGGACCGGGGCAAACCCCCCGACCCCGTCGCCCGTCGCCGCGACGACCTCACTCTTCTCCCTCGCGCGCCCGTTGCCGCCTAGACGCGCCGGCGACCGGAGCTCCCTCGCCGGCCTGCTTCCCCTTCCCCACCGGACTGCTCCTCTCCGCCGCTCGTCCCCGTCGACCTCCCCGACCTCCACCGAGCATGTTGCCCCCGTCCTCCTCGCCGTGGAACGACGCCGCCGCCCGGAGCTCCTACCCCGCCGGCCTGCTCCCCGTCGCCCGCTCGTCCCCGACGGCCTCCCCAACCTCCCCCGAGCTCGCTCCCGAGACCCTACGCGTCCCTCCCCGTGAGCTCCCCTCCTCCCTGCTTCCCCC
>NC_057813.1:219652921-219653647 GCF_018294505.1 Triticum aestivum | reverse complement strand
GCTGGGCCTCGGCCCAGCAGGCCATCGGGCCGCCAGGCCGGCCCAGCCGCGCCCCACACCCTCCCCCTTATCCACCCCGCTGGGGGAAAACCCTAACCACCCACCCCACTTCCCCACTCCTCCCTCTGCTTCCCCCGATCCAGATCGGATCGGGCGTCGACGCCCCTTGCTGCTCGCCCGACGCCACGCCTCGGCGGACCGCCTTCGCCGGAGCCGCCCACCGGGCCGCCCCGTCCTCATCCCCCTCCCTCCCGATTGGATCGGGAGGATAACGGCGCCGCGCCCCGGCCTGCCCCCGTCCTCCTCGCCGTGGAACGACGCCGCCGCCCGGAGCTCCTACCCCGCCGGCCTGCTCCTCGTCGCCCGCTCGTCCCCGACGGCCTCCCCAACCTCCCCCGAGCTCGCTCCCGAGACCCTACGCGTCCCTCCCCGTGAGCTCCTCTCCTCCCTTTCCCCTCTGTCGCCGGCGACGTCCGCACCCAGTCGCCGCGCCCGACGGCGTGCGCCGCACGCCGTCGCCCCGTCCCGACGCGTCTCGCCTGGTCAACCGCCCGCACGGGCGCCCCTCCTCCCTGCTCCCCCCCTCCGTGCCGACTGCGCCATGGCCTCGCGCTCCCCGGCCATCCTCCCTCGCCATGGCCCGCGTCCCGCTTCGTCTCCCCTCGCCTTGGCCTTGCCTCTCCACGCCGGCCTGCGCGTGGCTTTGGTCGCCGACGCCCGCGGCCG
>NC_057813.1:219652460-219652911 GCF_018294505.1 Triticum aestivum | reverse complement strand
CGCCACACCCACCGCGCCTCCATCCTCCTCCGCGACGCCACCTCGCCGGCCCAGCACCTCCCGGCCTCCTCCTCCCTCTCTCGGTTGGATCTGGACCGGGGCAAACCCCCCGACCCCGTCGCCCGTCGCCGCGACGACCTCACTCTTCTCCCTCGCGCGCCCGTTGCCGCCTAGACGCGCCGGCGACCGGAGCTCCCTCGCCGGCCTGCTTCCCCTTCCCCACCGGACTGCTCCTCTCCGCCGCTCGTCCCCGTCGACCTCCCCGACCTCCACCGAGCATGTTGCCCCCGTCCTCCTCGCCGTGGAACGACGCCGCCGCCCGGAGCTCCTACCCCGCCGGCCTGCTCCCCGTCGCCCGCTCGTCCCCGACGGCCTCCCCAACCTCCCCCGAGCTCGCTCCCGAGACCCTACGCGTCCCTCCCCGTGAGCTCCCCTCCTCCCTGCTTCCCCC
>NC_057813.1:219607163-219652450 GCF_018294505.1 Triticum aestivum | reverse complement strand
TGTGATTAGTTTAGCTAAAACCTGATTAGCCTAAACAGGGTATGACAGGTGGGCCCCGCTGGACCCACACGTCAGTTTGACCAGTCAACGCCCCTGTTGACTGCTGACGTCATGCTGACGTCATGATGACGTCAGCAAACACTGTTTTGGATAAGGTTGGATTTAAATGAATAAATAAAATCAGAAAATGATTTAAATCTTTAGAAAATCATATCTTTTAATCCGTAACTCGGATGAAAATACTTTCTACATGAAAGTTGCTCAGAACGACGAGACGAACCCGGATACGCAGCCCGTTCGTCCACCACACACCTCTAACATACCAAACACACAACTTTCCCCCTCCGGTTCATCTGTCCGAAAACGCGAAACCCCGGGAATACTTTCCCGGATGTTTCCCCCCTTCGTCGGTATCACCTACTACCGCGATTGGGCACACCTAGCATCGTTACTTGTCATGTCATGCATCGATATGCATTTGTTTGCATTGTATTCATAACACCTAGCATCCTGGGGACTACGCACACAACCAGGAGCAAGAGAATTATACCAAGTCTTAGCATCACCCTTTAATGAGAACGGAAATATCTTAAGAATATATAAATAGCGAGACTTCTCATCATTGGTAAACAGGGTGGCTATATCATTCAACTTGGTAAGATGTGCCACAACAGTTTCAGATTCAAGGCCATAAAAAGGATCAGATTCAACTAAAGTAATAATATCAGGATCAACAGAGAATTCGTAATCCTTATCAGTAAAACAGATAGGTGAAGTAGCAAAAGCAGGATCGGGTTTCATTCTAGTGTTAAGAGACTGTCGCTTCCATTTAGCTAATAATTTCTTAAGATCATTTCTATCATTGCAAGCAAGAATTTCCATAGCAGCTGTTTCATTCATAACATAACCCTTAGGAACAACAGGTAAAACATAATCATTGGGGGGACCTTTATCATCACTATCATCAGTAATAGAATCTTCAGTAATTTCATGCCCCCTAAATCTAGCAAGTTGTTCGTCTAGAAATTCACCTAATGGCAAAGTAGTATCACGCACAGAAGTAGTTTCATCATGCATAGCAGAAGTGGCATCATCAATAACAGGCGACATATCAGAATTCATAGCAGTAGTAGGTTTAGGTGTCGCAAGTTTACTAATAACGGAAGGAGAATCTAGTGCAAGGCTAGATGGCAGTTCCTTACCTCCCCTCGTAGTTGAGGGCAAAATAGTAGTTCGATCGTCTTTCAAGTTCTTCATAGTGATCAACAGATATAAATCCCAATTGACTCAGAGAATAGAGCTATGCTCCCCAGCAACGGCGCCAGAAATTAGTCTTGATAACCCACAAGTATAGGGGATCGCAACAGCTTTCGAGGGTAGAGTATTCAACCCAAATTTATTGATTCGATACAAGGGGAGCCAAAGAATATTCTTGAGTATTAGCAGTTAAGTTGTCAATTCAACCACACCTGGATAACTTAGTATCTGCAGCAAAGTGTTTAGTAGCAAAAGTGGTATGATAGTAAAGGTAACGGTAGCAAAAGTAAAGATAAATGTTTTGGGGTTTTTGTAGTACTTGTAACAGTAGCAACGGAAAAGTAAATAAGCGAAGAACAATATATGAAAAGCTTGTAGGCAATGGATCAGTGATGGATAATTATGTCGGATGCGATTCCTCATGCAATAGTTATAACATAGGGTGATATAGAACTAGCTCCAATTCATCAATTAATGTAGGCATGTATTCCGTAAATAGTCATACGTGCTTATGGAAAAGAACTTGCATGACATCTTCTGTCCTACCCTCCCGTGTTCGGCGGGGTCCTTACGGAAACTAAGGGATATTAAGGCCTCCTTTTAATAGAGAACCGGAACAAAGCATTAACACATAGTGAATACACGAACTCCTCAAACTACGGTCATCACTGAGAAGTATCCCGATTATTGTCACTTCGGTGTTGTCGGATCATAACACATAATAGGTGACTATAGACTTGCAAGATAGCATCAAGAACACACATATATTCATGGAAACATAATAGGTTCAGATCTGAAATCATGGCACTCGGGCCCTAGTGACAAGCATTAAGCATAGCAAAGTCATAGCAACATCAATCTCAGAACATAGTGGATACTAGGGATCAAACCCTAACAAAACTAACTTGATTACATGGTAAATCTCATCCAACCCATCACCATCCAGCAAGCCTACGATGGAATTACTCACGCACGGCGGTGAGCATCATGAAATTGGTGATGGAGGATGGTTGACGATGACGATGGCGACGAATCCTCCTCTCCGGAGCCCCGAATGGACTCCAGATCAGCCCTCCTGAGAGAGATTAGGGCTTTGCGGCGGCTCCGTGTCGTGAAACGCGATGAAACTTTCTCTCTGATTTTTTTCTCCCCGAGACGGTATATATGGAGTTGGAGTTGAGGTCGGAGGAGGTCCAGGGGGCCCATGAGATAGGAGAGCGTGCCCTAGGGGGGCGCGCCCCCTGTCTCGTGGACAGCCCGTGGGCCCCCTGGCCTTGATTCTTTCGCCAAAAATTCTTATTAATTCTGAAAAGTGCCTCCGTGGATTTCCAGGACATTTCGAGAACTTTTCTTTTCTACACATAAAACAACATCATAGCAGTTCTGCTGAAAACAGCGTCAGTCCGGGTTAGTTTCATTCAAATCATGCAAGTTAGAGTCCAAAACAAGGGCAAGAGTGTTTGGAAAAGTAGATACGTTGGAGACGTATCAGGCCCATGCGGCCATCCTTTCATTCAACGGCAGCAGACGCGTCGGGGCACTGTACTGCGACCAAAATAACCTTTCTACCTTATTGTCTTTCCGATCTTTGTAAAATTCGGTCGCATCAGTAGCACTCTTTGCCAGGTCCGCATACGCGTCCGCAGCACTCCACAACTGATCCAAAGGGGCTTACTTCGGGTCTCTGAACTTCATTCGCAACAAATAGGGCCTCCCATCCGTGATATCTCCGGCTTCCTGAAGCTCCTCCCTTATCCCTCTCATTTCAGAGCGGGTTTGCTTGGCTGCCTCCAGGGCCTTCTTCAAGTCAGCCGCTTTCACTTGGTTTTCCTTTTCAAGGAGCTCATGGCGGTCGGTGGCATCTTTCAGCTCAACAGCCATCTGGGCTATCTTCTCTTCGCTCTGGCGATGAGCAGCCTGTTCGGCTCTTAACTCTTCAGCCGCCTTCAGAGCGGCCGCATCACTTATTCGGGCTTGCTCCTTGGCTCGGGCAAGCTCCGCCCGAAGGGTCTCTACGGCAGCATCTCCATCTGTAGTCACAGCATATTATAGATACTAGCATCATGCTCCTCTTAAACATTTGCTGACAAGTTGAACATACATACCCTGGGCCTCATCAAGCCACTTGTTAACAAGCGCGATGTTGTCATCGGCCACGTCAAGCTGCCGCTTCAGTTCGGCAAAATCAGCAGTCCGGTCAACCGCCAGACCCTCAGCCGCCTGCACATAAAGCAGCACGATTATTACTAGAGATTATGATCCTCTGTTTCCCACCTTTGGATGGCAACCAAAGTCTCAGGGGCTACTATCTATACAGAGCACACCTACCATGTGCGGTACCGTCAAAAATACATATATTAATTTTTGCGTACCTCAAAGCCTCTTAGCAGACTCGTAAAAAGCTTCATTCAAACCGCTTTTGGCGGATGAAATCCTCTCAACCACCGTACCCATTAAGGCACGATGCGTCTCTGAGATGGCCGCTCGCTCCAGAAGACCCATCAGTGTGTCCGGCTGTGCGCCGAACAATCCCGGACTCTTTCTGAAGCTCTCCTTGGGAGCCGAATATTCCGGACTTTGGGCAGCCAAAGTGTCAACTTCTGGCCTTGGCGGATCAGGAGAAATCCTCCGTGATGACACCTCGGGGTCGTCCGCCCCATGTGGCGGGGAGGCAGGAGGAGGCGTTTCGCTCTCCATCATCTCCCGAAGAAGATCCCCCGAAGATGAACTCTATGGAGAAGGGCTACGAGCCGGACTGCAACAAATATGTCTCGGTTATTATTCTCAGAGACAAAATAGGATATATTTACCAAAATACCTTTTTTCACTTACAGCTCGGTTGAGGGCTGGCCCCCTTGCGGGCGCTGTGCGGAAAGGACGCCCTCTGGGTCAGGGCCCCCTGGCGAGGGTTTCTTCCCTCGTTTGGAAACCTCCTTTCCAAGTCTCCGGAGGCGGCCCTTTTCTTACCATGAGGAGAGGGGATTTCATATTCACCTCCCCGATTAACCTCCTTCACGGAGGCACTTACTCCCCCGATTTGGATGTGTAAAGTATGAAGCTCATCGGTGGCTTCTCTATTCCTCCCCTCATCTTCTTCTAATGGCACCTGATACGGTGCGCACTCAAGCATCCTGATCAATAGAGGATCCGGTGAGCCTTCGGGAAGGGGGGACGAACACCTAATCCTCTCCGCCTTCCTTATCCAGTCCTGGCAGAGAGAAACTTTTCAGAATGATGTCATAACAAATAGAAAGGATGGCGTGCTCGGTAGTGGAATTACTTACTTGGGTATCCGGACGGTTGCAGTTGAGACCCGCGTCATCGGTGGTGTCCGGACACTTTATTCGTGATCCGAAGAAAGACCCATACATCTCTTTGAGCATCATGCCAGAGAAGGGTTGAATGGTTTGTGGTCCTTCCGGGTTGAACTCCCACATACGGAGAGGTCGACGTTGGCATGGCAGGACCCGACGAACCAGCATTACTTGTATTATCTTGACAAGACTGACATCCTTCTTAAGAAGGTCTCAAATGCGGCTTTGAAGTGTCAGCACGTCGTTAACTGGGCCCCAGTCCAGCCCCTTATTGACCCATGACGCCAGTTGCGGTGGAGGGCCCGAGCGGAACGCTGGAGCGGCCACCCACTTTCTACCTCGGGGAGGTGTGATGTAAAACCACTCCCGTTGCCATAAGTCAGAAGTTTCTATGAAGGACCCCTTTGGCCATGGGGCGTCAGCGCCTTTGCTTATTATAGCGCCTCCGCACTCTACGTGACGCCCGTCGATCACCTTCGGCCTCACATTGAAGGTCTTGAGCCATAGGCCGAAGTGGGGGGTGATGCGGAGGAAGGCTTCACACACGACGATGAACGACGAGATGTGAAGGATGGAGTCCGGAGTTAGATCGTGGAAATCTAGCCCGTGATAGAACATGAGCCCTCTCACAAAGGGATCAAGACTAAAACCTAGCCCTCGGAGAAGGTGGGAAATAAATACGACACTCTCGTTGGGTTCGGGAGTGGGGATGACCTGCCCTTGAGCAGGCAGCCTGTGCGGGATTTCGGCAGTGAGATACCTGGCCTCCCTAAGCTTCTTGATGTCCTCCTCTGTGATAGAGGAGGCCATCCACCGGCCTTGAAGGTTGGATCCAGACATGGTTGAAGGTTCGAAGCGCTTAGCTTGAGCCTTGGGTGTTGGAACTCGAGGTGCGGGACGGGGAGGATCGAGCGTGGGAAGAAAAGGACAGGCCTCGGCCCCCTTATAAAGAGGACGAATATCAAGCGTCCCCCGCCTGACCGTTTGGGACTTGCCTAAAATCGAGGAGTCATATTAAACAAGCACGGTTGGGTTACCCACACTTGTATTGATGAGAATCCCGTGATAAGGGGAACATGATCTCTGCTTCGACAAGACGTGCCAATAAAACCGCCTGGCAGCGCACGTAGTGGCTGGTGGTGAAAAACGGTTCGAATAAAGACCAGGCCGTGGCGTGATGTCACGCTATAAAAAGTTGTCAGCAGATTAGATTTGTGGAATATTATGCTCTCTACGGTGGTATGTGGAATTTGTTTTGCAGATCCGGACACGATTCTTGTGTTCAAAATCTTCTATGGAGTATTCGGAGAGGGAACCCGCCTTGCAATGCCGAAGACAATCTGCGCGCCGAACTCATCGTCATTGAAGCCTGGTTCAGGGGCTACTGAGGGAGTTTGGGATTAAGGGGTCCTCGGATAGCCGGACTATATAATTTGGCCGGACTGTTGGACTATGAAGATACAAGATTGAAGACTTCGTCCCGTGTCCGGACGGGACTCTCCTTTGCGTGGAAGGCAAGCTTGGCAATTCGGATATGTAGATTTCCTTCTCTGTAACCGACTCTGTGTAACCCTAGCCCCCTCCAGTGCTATATAAACCGGAGGCATTAGTCTATAGGAGAACAACAATCATAATCATAGGCTAGCTTCTAGGGTTTAGCCTCTACGATCTCGTGGTAGATCAACTCTTGTAATACTCATATCATCAAGATCAATCAAGCAGGAAGTAGGGTATTACCTCCATCGAGAGGGCCCGAACCTGGGTAAACATCGTGTCCCCCGCCTCCTGTTACCATTAGCCTTAGACGCACAGTTCGGGACCCCCTACCCGAGATCCGCCGGTTTTGACACCGACACTCACCAACCAATCGCCACCTCCTCCGCCGAGAGCTCCCTCTTGCGCCGCCTCCGCCGTCAAGAGCGCCGCCGCCGAACTCAAGAGCGACGCCGCTGCCCTCAAGAGCACCGCCGCTGTCAAGAATGCTATCGCCGCCCTCAAGAGCACCACCGTCAAGAGCGCCGCCGGTTCAAGCTCCCCCATCCACCTCATCCCCGCCATCGGTCCGTGCTCCATCCTCCGTTGCGACCCCGCCCGCCGGTGCCCAGATGGTGAAAAAGCATCAGATGCGTGTGCCCAGCATGGGAGATGCCTTGGTGCTTGTTTGGCCTGACAGAATTCCATCAACGTCGTGCTTTAGGGAAGTAGCTATGGATTTCTCATACAACCTGCCAAACAACATCTCTGATTAGCCTGCCCCACACCATGCACACAACCAAACATACATCTCAACTCATTTTTTCATCGTCTTAGCCAGGCTAGACTCAACCAGGATGGTGGATGTGATGCAGCCTGAGGCTATGCAAGGAACCAAACACGCCCTATGTAAGTGAGGTACTCATTGGGTTTAAGAAGAGATACCCACATTGGCAGAAGCTGGTTTATGGGGTGTTCATGGCTAATCGTAAATTGAAGCAATATTTCCTTGGTCATCCCATCACTGTGGTTAGCTCTGCCACTTTGGGGGATATTATTCAAAACAGGGAAGCCACAAGTCGGGTAGCTAAGTGGGCCATTGAGCTTGGACCCCATGGTCTGAAGTATGTCCCTCGAACGGCTGTAAAATCTCAAGCACTTGTGGATTTCATGGACTGAGTTGCAGATGCCTGAGGATAAGCCAGATCATACATATTGGACTATTCATTTTGATGGATCCAGGCAGTTGGAAGGCTCGGCGGCTGGAGTTATATTGACTTCCCCACAAGGTGATAAATTTTGTTATGTTTTAAGGTTGTTGTTCCCTTTTACTAACAACGCAGTTGAGTATGAAACCTTAGTCCATGATCTTCGGATGGCTAAAGAGATGAATTTAAGCCGGGTGAGATGTTTTGGCGACTCAGATTTGGTGGCTCGGCAAGTATCAGGGACCTGGGATTCCAAGGATCCACTCATGGCGGCTTATCTTCGAGAGGTGGATTCTATTGTTGGCCACTTCAAAGGATATCAGGTGGAGCATGTTGATCGAAGGAAAAATGAAGCAGCTGATGCGTTAAGCCGTCTGGGATCTCAGCGTAAGCTGGTCCCCCCTAATATTTTCTTCGATATTTTGCATAGCCCATTAGTGAAATTGTCTATGGAGGAAGACTTGGTAGTTCCTGACCCGGAGGCACAGTTGGTGGCGGCTCTTCGTGCTATCCCTGATTAGACTGTTCCATATTTGGCTTACATGACCCGGGGTGAGTTACCTGAGGATGAAACTTTGGCCAGGCAGATAACCCGGCGGTCTAAGTCAATGACTATTGTCAAAGGTGAGCTTCACAGATGCAGTGTTACAGGGTGCTGCAAAGATGTGTTTCTCCTGAGGAGGGCCATGAAATTCTAAGGGAGATTCACGAAGGAGATTGTGGTCATCATGCCGGTTCTAAATCTCTCATTGCTAAAGCTTTTCTTCATGGGTTTTATTGGCTGACGGCTCATGCTGATGCAAAAGATCTGGTCAGTAAATGTGATGGTTCTCAGAAATTCTCAAGACGTGCTCATGTGCCGGCTCAAGAGTTGAGGATGATTCCAATTACTTGGCTGTTTGCAGTCTGGGGGCTGGATATGGTTGGCCCTTTCAAAAGGTCCAAGGATAAAAAGATCCACCTCTTGGTGGCGGTTGACAAGTTTACAAAGTGGGTTTAGGCTGAGCCGGTCAGCAAATGTGATGCAACCACGACGGTTCAATTCATTAAAAAGGTGATCTTTCATTTTGGGTATCCTCATAGTATCATCACTGATAATTGTACTAATTTGTCTAATGAGCAATGAAAGAATTCTGTTAACAAGAGCATATCTTGCTTGATGTGTCATTAGTGGCTCACCCCCAGTCTAATGGCCAAGATGAGCAAGCAATCAGGAAATCTTGAGAGGTATTAAGCCCCGGCTTATGGTTCCTTTGCAGAGGACACCGGGTTGTTGGGTGGAAGAATTGCCATCAGTGCTTTGGTGTATCAATAGCACCCCAACAGATCTACGGGTTACACACATTTCTTCATGGTTTATGGAGCTAAGGTGGTTCTCCCCAGTGACATACGTCACGATTCGCCTCCTGTGGCGGCTTATGTTGAAGCACAATGAGAAGGCACATCAGGATGCTATTGACCTGTTAGATGAGGAGCGTGACCTTGTGGTGGCTCGTTCGGCGATTTACCAGCAAGATTTGTGACATTATCACAGCCGCCGGGTCAAAACCAGAACCTTTCAAGAAGGCAACTTAGTGCTCCGGCTCATCCAGGATCAAACGGACCTGCACAAGCTATCCTTACCTTGGGAAGGGCCCTTTGTGGTCAGCAATAATCTGAACAATGGATCATACTACCTTATCGATGTTCGAGACCATAAGGACTCACGCACGTTGGAGGAGGAGACCCGCCAGCCATGGAATATTGCTCATCTTTGGCCTTATTACACCTGAGCCACTAGCTCTTGTGATGTACATACGTTATCGATGTATATATTATCATGAATATAATAAAGCCGGCATCCCTGATAATTCAGGGCCTCTGTCATTTCATTTCTAAGAATATATGAATCTTTATTGTCACTTCATATGATCACTTGGGGGCTTCCTGCTCACTGAGCATAGCTGTTCTTACCCTCTTGATCCGGCTTACACACCTTATTACAAATCACTTAGGGGATTTCTGCCCAAATTAAAAGGATTACCAAAGAGAACTTGCTGTAGTGCGCAGTTCAAACATAGGTATCCTACCTTGAGGCGCATTATATGTCATTTGGGAGCTTCCTGTTCAAACATAGGTGTATTCACCAAAGAGAACATAGCGTTACTACCCTCTTGATCCGGCTTATATGCCATGATGGAAAGGTACTTGGAGGCTTCCGATTTATAGACCTGAAGTAAAACTTGGGGGCTCACTAGCGTAGCTATGACCCTTTAGGCTTGGACGCATAGGTGTATTCAACGAAAATTCCAGGTTAGCCTGCCTTTGTAAGTCTGCCACTCCGCCCAGGTAATCCTGGAATGACCCGATGTACTCTTGACAGTTATTCTTATAAAGACACTGAACTTGTCAAAGTTAAAATGGCGATTGGTCATGTGAGGCCTGACTTACAAGGTTTTGAATTAAGGTTTAACTCAGCGGTTGTGCGGCCCATGAAAGACTCAGGTTTTAGGATTGGCGGCCTATGAAAGCCTCGTTTTTTCTGTTTGTTTTTCATTTGAACATTTCTTGAAGTTTTGCTTCTTGTCACATATCAATACATGGTTAAAAAACCAAAAAAGGGCCACGTTGCCTGATGGTACATGTATATCTTTATCCGGAGTATTATTAACCCGGCCTGGTTTTGGATTATAAGTCGCTAGGATACAATGAGCATATGCTTAGAGCTTTTTGCTCAAGGTTTGGGGTATCACCCCTTGAAGCATGCGGTGTTATAAACCGGCAGTGTATATATATTGAACAGGGCATTGTGCCTCTGTTTATGGGCCATTACCTTTACCACATGACTTCTGATAAGTCGGCTGTATGAACAAATATCACACGTACGATATTTATGTTATATCACGTTTTTTATAAAGCGGCCCTGATTATGGGATAATTAGTCCTCAGTGGTTTTTATATATGGGGTATTATGACCCGCCCTGGGTTAAACCGCCAGGGCATTTGTTGTCTGTTTACACAGGAAAAACGACAAGCCAGATCTGCATAATTGATTATACCATTAAGCATAAGGGACGGATTTCCCAATGATGGATCAGCAGTGTTATGCAAACAAAATGTGCGTGATGGCACGGCAGATCAGTACTTAACTAGCGGATAAATTGTTTTTCAAATTTCATGGTGGTGCAAATCAAGAACCGCCTAGCGGATCAGTTCTCCTAGCCTTGGCGGTTTGAAGCTTCCGGGTCATCCTGCACTGGTTCTTCTTCTTCCTCCACCGTCTGGAAGTCAGCGATGCCCAATCGATATTAGTCAAGGCTTGAAATTCAACATCGTCATCAATAAGCTCAGATGGATCAATATCCAGGGCAAAAGTATGCTTACGGATTGGAGAGATAAGATCTGCAACTTTATAAGCCGGTGTGGGCATCTTTTGATTTTCTGTGGTATAAGCCGCCGAGTATTTCGACAGATCAGTTTCTTCAGCAAGTAGACTCGCCAAAGGACGCACCGCTTTTACACAAGCAGCAAAGTCTTTCTTGTCAAAAGGAGACCTGTCTTCCTTGAAACTGGGGCAGCCAGTGGCTAGCTCAGCCGGATCTAATTCTGACTGCCACGCCTTAGCCCAGCTTAAAGCCGTAAGGGCATCGGCTCTAGCAGAGGACCGCTTGTTTTCTTCAATCCGGGCTGGTAAATCGGAGAGGCTTCTTAACACGTTACTGAGAAGAGACGGTGTTTTCTTGCTTGGGGAGATGGCGGCAATTGTGCGTTGAGCTCCGGTATACAATTGCTCTACCAAGGTGTAAACCGCCTTGAGCTCTATCAGTGTTTCTTTCCCAAGGTTGCTGCTTCTGGGGCCTGCATGGGAGGTTATGATTGAGTTAATGGGCGGTTCATAACAAAAGAGATAAATTCATTGAGATATAAATTGATCTTACCAAAAATGGCAAAGGTCATTTGATTGATGTGATGTTGTAAGCCGGTGAAATTGGTGGTGACCTCTTCCAATGAGGCTTCAACTTTCTCAGCCCTTTTGATTAAGGCGGTTTTTTCTTCAGCCCAGGCAGCTTTTTCAGTGTTAAAAACAGGTTTGAGCTTCTCGTTTTCATCCAAGTTAAATTTGAATTTGGAGTCAGCATTCTGGGTCTCAGCTTCTTGTGCTTCAAGCTAGGATTTCAAGTCAGCCAGCTGGGATTGAAATTGACTGGATGCTTCCTGAGATTAGTCAAAGCAAATATGAAGAGTTATGATGCAACATATATTTATAAGTCCCAAGCCCTTTGCACGCAATAGCACTTGGCACTTGGGGGCTAATGGGTGCAGAAAGTTTCTTTATAGAGTTGATTTATAAGTCCCAAGTCCTTTTCAAGCAATAGCACTTGGCACTTGGGGGGCTAATGGATGCAAAAGTTCATTTTATAAAGAAGTGACCACAGTTCATTATTTATCCCAGTTTACCCGGTCGACTAGGATGATTAACAGGGATTTTTTATCAATTGATAAGTTCTGGCTTAACTTAATAGTGTAAGCGGGGCCTTGGGAGCTACGGATCAAATTGATATATATTAAGTGAAGAATCGGCTTAATTTATAGTTTAAGCTGGCCCTTGGAGGCTATAGGATTTGACTCACATCACAAAAGGATATCTAACAAGTCTACAGTATATTCTATCATGTTATATTCAGTAGTCTTGGGGGCTAAAGGAATGTATCTCATACAAGAGCAAGAATTAATACCTCATGTTTCTGATGCATGTGATGGACCATGTCAATTTCCAGATCACGGCTCCTATGTATTTGATTCAGATAGCCAGACAAGATTTCACTAAAACTCATATGTGAGTAATTGGCCATGTCAAATTTGACCTTGCGCCTCTCAACTAGCTCTTCTTTGGCAGAATGTTCAGCCAGAGCTACAAGGTTTCCCGATTCTTGAAAACCAGTGCCAGTGATCACAACTTCCTTAGTATCCGGCTTGAGGGGTTTAGTTGGGCTTGGCAGTTCAGCAATCTCCGGGTCAGTAACCACAAGATCAGCACAGGTGCCACGATTTTATGGTGGCGGGTCCTCAACAGGATTATCCGGTTGTTGCACGGAGGTCTCTGAAATTGGTGCTTGTTTTTTTGGCTGATGGGGTTTGGGGTCTTCGAAGGGCTTGGTGGTTCTGGCCTTTTTGCTAGGCTTTGCCTTCCCACTACATGAAGATTCAGAAAATCAGTATGAGTCTAAAGATGTTAAAAGAGACACAAGTTTAAGTTGATACCAGGGGCAGCCTTGAAAGGAGGAAGTTGAGTCTGGGATGAGTCGCCAGATGAAGAGTGAGAGGTCCCCTGAAAAGTTAAGCCGGAGGCATGAAGTGATGGATGAATAATGTCTAGGTTAAAGTAAACAAGTGTCAGAGTTCTTAAAAATACCTCATTCCGGCGTTTGCGTGGAGCTGGCGTGTTGGGTAAGCCAGAGGAAAGTTCTCCGCCTCCACTGTTCCGGGTTCTGCGCCAATTCTTATGCTGTTGTTGCTTCAAAATAAAGTTGGGATCCATGTGAGCTAAAGGGTTAGAAAACCTTACTTTCCGAATCACGTGTCGGATTTTCTGTCTTGGCAAAGGCTCTGAGTCGGAGGAAATAATGGTGACCTTGTCATCAACCGCCTGGCTGCTCTCTACGTCGTCCTGATAGTAATGAGTGTCAATAAGGTGGATGAAAAAGGAGCCAAGGGAATCAAGATCTACCTCACGTTAAATGTGTCAGCAGAAGTGGATGTCTTTTTGCTTCTCTTCATTTCTTTGGTTTTGGCTCTGGCCTTCTTAGTGGCTTTCTCATCATATCTCTTGTCCCAGAAAAGTGGACCCAGCCTGAAAAACTTTACGATAAAGTCAGAATGTTCAGGTTTATGAGAAGTAAGGTAACAGGTATGTAAACCGGAAAAGCATACCTCCGGTGCCGGGTTAAGGCTGCAGAAGGACATCACGGAAGAATTTTGACCCCGGTGGTGAAAAGCCCCGGTTCATGTGATTAGTGAAAACAATAACTTCGTCGGCTTGCGGCTGAGGTTTGATTTCATTCGGATTAGGAGCACGCAAATGAATGACGTCCTTGGCCGGTAAAAAAAACCAATCTTTACATAATGTTCGAGCATAGCTTCGGTAACAATGGAAGGAAAGTAACTGTCTTGGTCATGATTGGGTGCAAGGCCTACAATAAAGCAAATAAAGATGTTATTAAACCAGCGGATATATGGCAGGTTGCATATTGTTTCAACTACAATACAAGGAGAGTTAGCTCAGACAAAGCCGGCTTGGTTAGAGCCGGAAGATGGCCGAGTTATGGATTTAAGTGGATAATGGCGGCTCACACGGGGCCTAATGTAATATGGTGGGTCACGGTTTATGTCCTAAGAGGCCAGGACAATTTTAGGGATCTAAATCTATCAACTGAGAATTTTTGCTAAGGGGCAGACAAACAGGTTCCGCAAGCTAGTGCTATAAATATGGATCTATGACAGTTTAGAAAAAGCAGTGAAAATAAAGCCAAAGGTGGCGGCAGTGGAAAAACCTAGATACGTTGATATGGTTCTTTGCAAAGAGATGCTATTTCAATGGAAAAAATGGTGACAAAACTAGTTCCGCATAAGATCTACGGTATATCCAGATTAGAAACTGCAGGAGTTTAAGAGGATAAGGAAGAATAGCAAGAACACTGATGAACGGCGCAAACCCTAAAAACAGATCTGAGAAGAAAGAGGGAGGCGTGCTTATAGGAGATAAGGATCAGCGGTGGCGCACTGGAGCTCTCTACTCTGGTCAGGTTGATGCAGCGGCCTGAGTTGGTGCAGCGGCTGGAAGTTGCGACGACAGGGTAAGAGCGCTCATGCGGCCGAGAGGAATAGGAAGACGAGGAAGCAGAGGGGAAAATGAGAGAGGCCCCCGTCCCTATTTATAAGGGGGCAAGTACAAGGCATGAATGGGAATCGAGGAGGCCGAAATCATCGCGTGGCTATAGGGACGCCATGATTTTTGGAATGTTTATTAAAGATAAGAATCAGTTAAAGATGCTTTGAGACCAGTGCGCACTTAAAGCAAAATGACATCATGGCGGTTTAAGAGGATTCCAAGAGCTGATGTCACGGCTGGTTACAACAGGTGATGCAGGTTTTATCAACCTGGGACCTAATGTTGGGGATATAACTACCAGGTATGAACCGCCCAGGAGGGGCCAGGTCATACTGCTGGCAATAACTCATGGAGGGGGCGGGTCATAATAAGCCCGCTGACGGCCCAAGACCCAAAGGCGACTTAGGGCCCAGAAGGATGAACCTCCATAAGGATAAACGTGTCTTATAAGGCAGGCGTAGTTAGTCACCAAGCCGGACACGTTGTCTATGAGCCGGCTGGGACTATGTAAGCCGCTGAGCGTTAACCTGTGTATATAAAGGGACGACCCGGCGGCGAGTTAGGGAAAAAAAGAAAGAGATTGAGAACTAGGTCAAGCGTATTCGCTCCCTGGTAATCAAAGCCCAAGCAATAACCACCCTACATTGGATTAGGCTGTTACCTCCACCGCAAGGTGCCGAACCAGTATAAACTCTTCGTGTCCCTTGTCCTGTTTAACCCCTTCAAGCTAACTACGTTGCGATGGCTCCACACCTAAGTCCTTATGCTAGGACATCTGACGTGATATTTCCATGATATCCATCAAGGAATCCAAGTTGGATGTGCTTCAAACTCAACTTGACAAGTTCAAAATGAAGGATGGTGAAGGTGTCGCTGAAATGTACTCTAGGCTTCCTCTCATCATAAATGAGATTGTCGTCTTAGGAAGTGAAGAGATGACCGACAAATTCATCATCAAGACCTTGAGAGCCTTGGATGGAAAATATGATACCGTGTGCACTTTGATCCAAATGATGCCAAACTACAAAGATCTCAAGCCAACCGAAGTGATTGGAAGAATTGTTGCTCATGAGATGTCACTCAAGGATAAAGAAGAGCTTCACAACAAGTCTAGTGGTGCTTACAAAGCCTCATGTGATGCTCCTACATCATCAAGTGAGAAACAAACCTTCAATGAAGAATTGAGCTTAATGGTGAAGAACTTCAACAAATTCTACAAGAGTAGAAGCAAGGAAAGAAGTTCCAAGTCAAGGTCCTACAATGACAAAAGATCTTCTAGTCATGAGCGAAATTGCTACAATTGTGAAAGACCTGGACACTACTCCAATGATTGTATGGCTCCCTACAAAAGAAGAGAAGACTCACCTAAAAGGAGAAGCAAAAGGGAAGAATCACCTCCAAGGGAGAGAAGGAGTAGAGATGATCGCAATGAATGAAGAACCTCTCGAAGAAGCAAGTATTCGGAAAGGAAGGACAAGTCATCAAGGAGCTACACAAAATGAAGACATCAAGCTCATGTTGGTGAATGGGTATCCGGCTCCGACTCCGACCACCACTCCTAGAGAAGTTATCACTCCGACTCCGAATATACTCAAGATGAAGGTGTTGCCAATCTAGCACTTGTGTCAACCAACTCCTATGACATATTTGACTCACCAAATGAAGGAATTGGAAGATGCTTCATGGCTAAAGGCCCCAAGGTAACACACCCCGAGTATGTTGATTTCAATAGTGATGAAGATGACTTGCTGGGTGATGGTGATTTACTTGTTGACAACTCTAGTGATGCATACTATGATGAAAATGCTATTAATCATGCTAATCAAGATGAAACGAATGACAATGATAAGAAGGAGATTGAGAGTCTAACTAAAGAACTAAACACTCTTAAGTTAGCTCATGAAACTACTTTAGATGATCATCGAGAACTTTTAAAAACTCATGAGAAGCTACGTTCAAGAAGCTCAATCTTGAGCAAGAACATGGGTTCTTAAAAGCCATCAATGATGATCTTCGGAAGAGAAGTTCTTCTTACATTGCCAAGTGTTTACTATTGTCTACTTACATGCCACAAGTAAAATCTAGCAACAAGGGTAAGAAAGATTCTTCTTCCAGTAGTAACAATAATCATGCTAAATCTAATATTGTTGCTTCTAGTAGTTCCCTTGATTCCACTAATGATTCTTTTAGCCAAGTTACACTTGAGCAAGAAAATAGCTTATTGAAGGGAATTATAAAGAAAGGTGTTTACAAGAGCCTTACCAGAAGTAAGCAATTTGAGGAAATTGTACGCAAGCAAGGAAGGCACCGGAAGAATCAAGGTGTTGGTTTTGAATGAAATTTCAATGCCAATGGAGTTGACTGGGAAGAAGATCAATACCCCAAGACGAAGTTTGTTCCTCAACAAGAGAAGTATGATCCTACTTCCTTCAAGGGGACACAAGCTCAAGATGATCTTCCACCATAAGACCACAAGCTGAAAGTCATGGACAAGCTTCAAGAGGAGATTGATGCATTTGAATATGCTCCAAAGGCCTTGGTCAAGTGGGTTCCCATGACTTCATGAAGTTCTACTTCATCAAGTACATATACAACCCCAAGGATTCCCATCAAGATGATGTGGATCCTGAAGAATAAGAACTAGAGAGTTCTTGAGGGTGACTCCGCCAACATACTTCACTCATATTCATTTTGGCAAGAAAAAGTGCAAACAACTTCCACATCTTGCACTAGTTCAAGGAGTCACAAACCCTCTTGTTGGTAAGACAAGGGACAAGGTAATCTAATGCTTTCTTGGACATCATCATGTGTGTGCTTCACTCTATGTCTATGGATATCCTTGTTTGTTTCGTGTGGGACTAACCCATGTAGGTATTGAAAGTGCAACTCACTCCAATGGATTGCTCCGAATGATCTACATCAACAATGAGCATCCACATCTTCAACATCTACATGAAGTCATCATCGACAAAACCCAAGGTTAGTTCACCCCTCTTAGGGGGGATATCACATCTAGGGGGAGCTTTACTCTAAGAATTTAGCTAAAGCAACTCTAATGGCGTGAACACAACAATACTTTATGTAAAAGTGGTAATGCGACTTGTGCTTAAACGATGAGTATGACCTATGAACAAATGTTCTCATTTGACTCCTAAGTCAATATACTCATATATAGATGCCTAGTCATCGCCAATTGCTTGATAGATGCTAGAGTGATTGTGCATGCTTTGCCACATACTTCATTTGCCATTTTGTTGTGTGAGCATGTTGATTGCATACTTTTATCATTCGAGGACATCCATTTGTTGCTTTGATTGTTTGGCTCTTCTTCTTTTGCCAAATGGATGGACAAGAATGCCTAAGAACTTCCTCTAGCTATCTATGCTTTTCTCGTCTCAAACTCTATTAATGCTACATCAAAAAGTTTGAACAAGTAAAATTCGAACCCTCTGGGTGAGGATCACTCCGAGTCACCGATTCGTCATAGACTTAAACTTCCAAAACCTCTCTGTGCATTTCGGTCTGACCGATTCATCCATTTTGGTGATACCGAGTTCACTGAGTTGTTCTAGTTTTCAATCTCGTTGCAACCGATTAGAACTTTCCGGTCACACCGAGTTGCAGTAACCGCTTGTGATTCTGCATCTTAGTGCCACCGAGTTGTTCCACTCGGTCACACCGATAGTGTCAGGATATATATACCGACGGGTCAAATTTTGGAAATTCCTCCAAAACCTCTTCGCATGCGCGTGTCCTGCTCTGCCGCCTCGGGTCTCCGGATTGTCCTCTTGTCGCCAGCGACCTCCCGATGTTGGTCTCCGCCACTGTCAACGAAAATCTTCAACTCTGTTGCCGCCGTAGGGAGCTCTTCGCCAAGTTAGGGCATGAGCTCGACAATTTGTGCATTCATTTACCTCCAATTCTTAGCACAAAGACAATGCCATGTTTCTTACCAAGTATGAGATCAATCTATCTAGAGAAAACTTCCATTAAATTAGTTTTGATTTGAAAATTTAGGGTTAGGTTTCCGCCAAACTCATCACGGACCGACCAAATTGTAGAAATCGGTCTCAGCGATTTGTCTTAGGCCATTGCACTTGTAATTTTCGCTCTGACCAAAACTTGCAAATCGGTATGACCGAGTTCAGGACTTTGTGAAACCCTAGCAAACTCGGAGTCACAGAACTGTGTCTCAGTCTGACCCATTTCACTAGTTTAGACTCCAAAGTTGCTCCGGTGTCACCGAGTTTAACAAACCAGTAGATTTGAAATGCTTTTTGTGGAAAACTAAAACTAAGTTTTTGACTCGTTCTTTTTGCAAAAATTCTGCACTTTGTGATGCTCATCCAATCTATCTCATCTACAACTATTCACAGGGTCAGCTATCAGTTTGCAGTGTCAGAATGTCTGATCAGAGTGACAGCCAGAAAAAGTCAGTGGAGCAGATGGATATGAGTGAGGGCACTAGTCCCTCTGGCAGCGTTGATGAGGGTAGCGGTAGCACACCAAGCAATCTGCCTAAGGCAACAACTAGGCAGAGAAAGAAGAAAACTTTAGATCCAAAGGATGAAGACTTTGAAGTTGAGGAAGTGACTACAAAGAAGAAGGTGCTTAAGAAAGAGTATGTTGCTACTTCCACCGAGCCAGGTCAGCACAAGAAAGCACCTGTCAGGAGAGGGCCAATGTCAAAGGCCAGGGCATCAACACAAGAGATAATGGAATTCACTCTTGAGGCCAGAGAGGGTGGAGAAGGAAAGAAGAGAAAAGAAAGGGTCAGGAAAACAGTTGCAAGAGTGCTTGGAAATCCTTCAATGAGGAGAGATTCTGCAAGAGAGGATGATGCACCTTCTCCCAAGTCTCAAAAGCTAATGGGGGATGCTATTAAGTCTGGGGCTGCACCTTCAAAGCCCAAGACTGCCCCCAAAGCTTCAGCTAAAGCCTCCAAGTCTGTGCCCAAGAGAAGCACCAGGAACATTCTTGCTGTAGAGAAGAACAGCCCAAGTGTCTGAGGTTGAAGACGAAGATGATGAAGCCCAAGTGCTCAGAAAACTCAAGCCAAAGATACCAGACCAGGATGACAATCATCCAGTGGAAGAGAACATGAAAGAGAGAAAGGATGCAGGTCTCAGACTGTGGAGATAATCAGATCCTTATGCTACGAGGAGGAGAACTATTGTGGACTACAGGTTCCACACCAAAGAACAACAAGATTTCTATGAGACAGTGCTACTTGACAAGAAGCCCATTGTTTGTGATATGATGTGGGTTGATTGGAAATATATTGATGCTAATGAAGATCACTTTCCAGGAGTGCATTAAAGCTTCAAGCTCAATGGAGTTGACAGGTTTGTGGGTCAAAAGTTGACCAAGTGGAATGATGAGCTCATTGTGCAGTTTTACTCAATAGCTCATTTCTGTCCTGATGGAAAAATTGTGTGGATGTCTAAAGGTACAAGGTACCAATCTTCTGTAGATGAGTGGGCCAAGCTCATAAATGCCCCCAAAGAAGCTGAGAAAGGCATTAATGCCTATGCTGAGAAGAAGAAGGATCACAACTCCATGGCAAAGATGTACAAGGAGATACATGACAAAGCCTTGGAGACACACAAGCTAGGCTCAGTGTATTACTTGATGTCTGGATTGGCCACAATGAACACCATTCTGAGGCACACCTCGTCGCCCAAATCAGGAGATCATGGGATGATCATTGGCCATTCCATAAATTTGCTTCAGCTCTTTGACTTGCCCCAGAAGTTTAAAGTCATGAGCTTGATTGTTGAGACCATCAAGAGAACAGCTGCTGACCATAAGAGGTCATGTGGGTATGCTCCACACATACATATGTTGATTAACTCCAAGATGCCCAAAGGAGTATCCTTGTTGGACAAAGAGCATCTACCCTTGAGGCCAGATTTTGAGGACAACACTGTTGTCAAGAATGCTGAAGATCCCACATCTCTGGAAGCTCAAGAGAAGAGGCAGAAAGCACAAGCTGAGAAGGCAGCAAAGATGGCAAGTGCTGAATAAGCTTCACTAATGTTCCTCAAGTCAAAGCAAGACCAACTTGGATATCTTATTCAAGATACCTTGAGAATTGAGAAAGGATTGGCCACCATGACTCAGAACCAAGAGAACCTGGAGAGGATCATTGAAATAAAGGTCTATGATCTTGACTTGAAGGTGACAGAGATACAAATAGCAGTTGAGCAGCTCTAGGAAGAAGCAGAAGAGAGGAAGGGTAAAGCAACTACTGAAGTGTTTCAGAGAGTGCCTAGGGCACAGAGATTCACAGCAGTGCCAGTGCCAGACACTAGAGCTACAGCATCAGCACTTGCAGCCACAGCTCCAGTTGCTCCTCCAGTGGCAACTCCACCAGCTCCATCAACTTCAACAGATGCTTTCATCCTTGGTGTCTGAGGGAGTCCTGGACTAGGGGGTGTTCGGATAGCCGAACTATCATCATTGGCCGGACTCCAAGACTATGAAGATACAAGATTGAAGACTTGTCCCGTGTCCGGATGGGACTTTCCTTGGCGTGGAAGGCAAGCTTGGCGATACGGATATGTAGATCTCCTACCATTGTAACCGACTATGTGTAACCCTAGCCCTCTCCGGTGTCTATATAAACGGGAGGGTTTTAGTCCGTAGGACACACAACAATCATACCATAGGCTAGCTTCTAGGGTTTAGCCTCCTTGATCTCGTGGTAGATCTACTCTTGTACTACCCATATCATCAATATCAATCAAGCAGGAGTAGGGTTTTACCTCCATCGAGAGGGCCCGAACCTGGGTAAAAACACCGTGTCCCTTGTCTCCTGTTACCATCCACCTAGACGCACAGTTCGGGACCCCCTACCCGAGATCCGCCAGTTTTGACACCGACATTGGTGCTTTCATTGAGAGTTCCTCTGTGTCATCACCTATAGGACCGATGGCTCCTTCGATCATCAACAACGACGCGGTCCAGGGTGAGACTTTTCTCCCCGGACAGATCTTTGTATTCGGCGGCTTTGCACTGCGGGCCAATTCGTTTGGCCATCTAGAGCAGATCGAAAGTTACGCCCTTGACCATCAGGTCAGGTTTGGAAGTTTGAACTATTTGGCCGACATCCGCGGAGACTTGATCTTCGACTGATTCGAGCCACAGCCGAGCATGTCGCACTGTCACGATGGGCATGATTTAGCTCTGCTGCCGGACAGTGCCCTGGAGGCCGCACAAGAGTCCGCTCCGACCCTTAACTCGGAGCCGGCTGCGCCGATTGAGGATGGGTGGCTGGACACCGCCTCAGGGGTTGTTACCTCTACGACGATGGAGCCGAATACTGACCCTGTCCCTTGTGAAGCTCGTGACTCCGAGGTGCCGGACTCCTCGCCGGACTTCGAACCTCCCGCGCCCCTTCCAATCGAATCCGATTGGGCGCCGATCATGGAGTTCACCACTGCGGACATCTTCCAGCACTCGCCTTTTGGCGACATCCTGAATTTGCTAAAGTACCTCTCTTTATCAGGAGAGCCCTGGCCGGATGGCGGTCAGGACGGTTGGGATGCGGGCAACAAAGAAATTCAAAGCCCACCCATCACCCACTTTATAGCCACTGTCGATGACTTAACCGATATGCTAGACATCAACTCCGAAGACATCGATGGTATGGACGACGATGCCGGAGACGACCAAGAACCAGCACCCACAGGGTACTGGAAGTCCACTCCAACTCACAATGTATATATGGTGGATACACCTAAAGGAAGCGATAACGAGGAACAACGGGACGCTGCGAAGGATAATTCCCCCGAAAAACAGCCAAAACGGTGACGCAAGCGCCGCCAAAATTCCTGCCTCGACAATGACAGCACCCATGTAGACCCAGCCATAGAGCAGGGCAAACCGGTTGACGACGAACATGTCCCCAATCAACTATCCGAACAGGATGAATTAAAAAAGCAATCCACCCCCGGCGAAAACAACAGTCCGGATGATCTCACACCGGACACATCGGTGGAGCAGAAGAACCTCCACAAAAGGCTCGTCGCCACTGCACGAAGCTTGAAGAAGCAGAAGCGGAAGCTCAAAACAGCGGAAGACGTACTCAGAATTTGATGGAGCAAAGTACTCAAGACCGCGGACAAATACGGCGACAGTCACCAAGCAAAGAGCTACCCGAAGCGTAAACTACTGCCAGAATTTGACGAGGAGGCCATAGAGTCCCCACAATCAAAAAACAAAGAGGCCGCCCGGTCGGATGGACGACCACATGGCAAACAAAGAGCGGCAAGCGGCGCCGCACACAAGCCGACACGTGATCCATATAAGGATCCTCATAAAGAGGATGGCCCGGTCAGGTCCATTTATGGGTCCAGAAAGCAAGCTTCAGAAAGCGAAACAACACGTCGAGTATTCGAAAATCACGGCACACCCAAATACAGGGGCGCCGCACACCCCTTATGTTTCACCGATGAGGTGCTGGATCATGAATTTCCAGCGGGATTAAAACCCGTAAACATAGAGGTATACGACAGAACAACAGACCCTGGAGTCTGGATTGAGGATTATATCCTGCACATACATATGGCCAGAGGAGACGACCTCCACGCCATAAAATACCTACCCCTCAAGCTCAAAGGGCCAGCCCGGCATTGTCTCAAAGGCCTCCCAGAAAATACCATTGGAAGTTGGGAAGAGCTCGAGGATGTGTTTTGGGCAAATTTTCAGGGGACGTATGTCTGCCCTCCGGATGCAGACGATTTAAGTCACATAACTCAACAGCCCGGAGAGTCAGCCCGCAAATTCTGGAACAGGTTCCTCACCAAAAAGAACCAAATAGTCGACTGTCCGGACGCCGAAGCCTTAGCAGCCTTCAAACATAACGTCCGAGACGAATGGCTCGCCAGACACCTCAGCCAGGAAAAGCCTAGGACAATGGCCGCACTAACAAGCCTCATGACCCGCTTTTGCGCGGGAGAGGATAGCTGGCTGGCAAGACGCAGCACCAGTGACCCAAGTACATCCGAAGTCAGGGATGGAAATGGGAAACCACGACGCAAAAAGGACCAGCGCCGAACTAAGGTAAACGGCCCAAAGAGCACGACAGTCAACGCCGGGTTCCAAAGCTCTCGACAGAACAACAAAACACTGCCTCTCAAGGACAACAGCGACGAGCTATCAAACCTAAACAAAATCTTGGATAAGATATGCCAAATCCACAGCACGTCCAGGAAGCCTGCAAACCATACCACAGAGATTGTTGGGTCTTCAAACAGTCCGACCGACTTAATGCCGAACACAAGGGGCTCGAAACACCAAGTGAGGACGATGATGAACTCCACAAGCAGAGCACCGACAAACTAAGGAATTTCCCACAAGAGGTCAAAACCGTAAATTCACTTCATGTGATAATAGGCAAAAATAGAGCGGCGCCCATTAAAATGCGCGCCGCACGGTCCACCCCAGCGGAGCCCAGACACTGGATGTCAAAACCAATCACCTTCGATCATCAGGATTACTCCGGAAGTATCCGGAACGCAGGATGGACTGCCCTGATATTAGATCCTATAATCGACGGACTGCACTTTACACAAGTCCTAATGGACGGCGGCAGTGATCTAAACCTGCTTTATCAGGACATAATCCGCAGAATGGGGATAGACCCAACCAAAATACGCCATAGCAACCCTTCCTTTAAAGGAGTAATGCCAGGCCCATATGCCCATTGTACGGGCTCTCTACTACTAGAAGTTGTGTTCGGCTCAGCCGACAACTCCCGTTGTGAAAAGCTAGTCTTCCACATCGCCCCATTTAAAAGCAGCTATCAAGCACTATTGGGACGCGAAGCTTTCGCCCGCTTTAACGCAATACCGCATTATGCATCTCTTACACTCAAAATGCCCAGTCCACGCGGCATAATCTCATTAAAGGGAAACCTCGAGTGTTCCTCGAATAAGGAAGAAAGTGAGACTGCCTCGACAGCCACTCATTAATCCGGCTTTGCCGATCAAAGCCCCCAAACAGGTCATCCAGACCCCGGACACGGTTAGGCGAGTCCGGCGCAAATAAACAAGGGGCTTACCAGCCGCGTACCCCCTTACAAGGGTCTGCACGCACGTACAATAAGAGACAATGAGGCTCAATTTTATTCGTTTTTTGAATTATACTCTGTTTATACATTTTTCGCACGATCCCTTTTCAAACTAAGTTCTTCTCTCTTACAGATGAACACCATGCTACGCCCATCCAGGATACGGCACAATGGAGACACAGGCGCAGACGTGCAGTAGGGACCCGTTACAAGGATTCTTTTCAGATTAAGACCCTGCGTAAACCTTTCTTACTGTCTCTTGTTGATACACATCCCCCGGTTCCTCACTATAACTGAGGAGGAGGCTGGCGTTTTGGCATCGGCCGCGTCAGAAATTCTGCGCGTACCTGGACACCAGGGGCTTAGGGCATTGTTCTGCCCATTTTCATAAAGACCGAATACCTTAGGGAGTGTTCGGTGTCTCGAGTTAGGGCTTATATGCATCAGCTTCGAATCATGTCTTTGGTCAAATGTTGGGTTTGCCCGGCTCCTGTGTTTTGCTGCCTTTCGTTTCGCTCTATCGGCTAACGCGGCACCAGGAGAACTACTGCGATTGTGCCCCGGTTCGTCCAGGTGAGCACCTCAGTAGAGAAAGCCAAAAACTGACTATCATGATATAGCGAGAGACTGGTAAACCACTCGATCGACTACCGGACTGTTTAGAATTCCTCCGCTTTAACGAAGGACCGTTTCCCGGTCAGGCACATACGCGCCCCGAAATTCCGAGAGCGTAGTGCCCCTAGGGGCTATATAGTAGCCCCACCATTGAACTCCAATGGCTAAGTGAAAGTGATAAAGCATTATAGTCCGGTTGCCTAGTTTGCTACGCTATCACCTCCTTCACAGGACCAAGACGTTGGATTAAGTGTGAAAATGCGCTATTTCTTGCAAACACCCCCACACTATTTGCGTGGGGGCTGAAGCCGAAGACTGCCATCTTTCAGGTTATATACACATATACGTTAAACGGCCGCACAGGAGGAATTTTAACACTTGAATGCACAAGTATAAAAGGACCTTATATTATATTCGAAGCATGGCTTCACAAATCATACATGTCACTTGAACATAACATTTTTCGAGCACTATGTCTCTATTAAACGAGCGCCCTGTAGGACTTCCCCAAAATAGTGCTCGGCTGGTAATCGGCTCTTGTCCGAATCCTGGGAAGCAACGTCGGTGGCCTCCATCTCTACCCAGTATGTTTTGACACGGGCGAGCGCCATCCGTGCACCCTCTATGCATGTCGACCGCTTCATCGCCTTGATATGCGGCACCGCATCAAGGAACTGCTACACCAAGCCAAAATAACTCTTTGGCTCGGGCCTTTCCGGCCACAGATGAGCCACGACATCCTTCATGGCAAGTCCAGACAACCTATTCAGCTCGGCCCACTCGGCTAACCGATCGGTCAATGGAAGTGGACGCTCCGGACTATGGAATTGCGACCAAAAAAGCTCTTCCATTCCGTGATCCTTCTGGCCTCGGAAGTGTACAACCGCGTCTGCGGCACTCGCCGCCAAATTCAGATAGGCATCCTCCGCACCCCACAACTGGCCCAACTGAGCATACTTTGGATCCGTGAACTTCCTATGAAGCAGAAAGGGCTTTCCAGCCGCAATATCCCCGGCCTGACGTAGCTCCTCCTTTATGGCTCTCATCGCGGAGTGGGCATCCTTGGCTTCGGTGGTGGCCTTGTTCAGGCCCTCTTGCTCCGCTCGGCGTTCTCTTTCAAGAAACTCATAGCGGTCGGTAGCATCCTTTAGCTTTACGGCCATTCCGGCCATTTCCTCCCTGCTTCGGCAGTGAGCAGCCTGTTCGGCTTTTAGCTCTTTGGCCGCCTTCAAGCCAGCCCCATTACTTTTTCTGGCTTGCTCCTTGGCTCGGGAAAGCTCTACCCGAAGGTCCTCCATAGCAGCGGCACCATCTGCATTAAGCATACATGTAGTAAGGCACGGGCGTCAAGCTCCCTTACCAGGTGTTTCGCGGAGAAGCCACATACCTTGTGACTCGTCAAGTCGCCTATTAACTAGCGCGATGTCCGCATCCGCAACGTCCAGTTGCCGCTTTAGTTCGGCAACTCCATCAGTACGGCTGGCCACCGAACGCTTCGCCCCCTGAATAGGAAGGGAGACATCTTAACACTGAGATTATGATCCTCGGCACGCCGTCACTTCTGACAACGTACCGAGACTCAGGGGCTACTATCTATACAGGGCGCATTCTATATGCAAAACTGTTAGAAGGTATATCATTTTCGCGTACCTCAAACCCCGTCAGTAAACTTCTGACGGCTTCATGCAATCCGCTCTCAATGGATGAAATCCTTTCAATCACCATACCCATTAATGCACGGTGATCTTCTGAGATAGATGCTCGCCCGAGCAGATCTTTCAGCTCCTCCGACCGCACACCAGTTGGTGCCGGACCTCCCGGCCCCGCCGGACTCGGGGAAACCCTCCGTGACGACACCTCAGGGTCGTCCGCCCTGCCTGATGGCGTGGCAGATGGAGGCGTTTCGCTCTCCATCATCTCCGGACGAAGATCCCCCGAAGATGAGCTCTGCTGAGAAGGGCTGAGATCCGAACTACAAGGTAAAAACTTCGGTCATCCTCAGAAATAAAAACAGGGATGTCTCTTATTACAGAACTCCCCTTTCTACTTACGGCTCGCTGGAGGGCTGATTCCCTTGGGGAAATAGTGCGGCGAGGGCCTCTCCTGGCGCAGGACCCTCTGGCGAAGATTTCTTCCCCCGCTTTGAGGCCTTGACCTCCGGATCTTTAGAAGTGGTCCTCTTCTCCCCTTGGAAGGAGGGATTCTCGATCCCCCCTTCCTTAAAGGCCTCCTTAGCAGAGGCGGTGTCTTTCCTGTTCCCCCCTTCACCCTCTTCCAAAGGCACAGCCTCCAGCATCTTGGTTAACACAGGATCCGGTGAGGTCTCAGGGAGAGGGGCCGGACACCTTATTAGATTTGCTTCTGCTATCCATTCCTGTTCAAGGGACAGCTCTTTAAAGGGCAAGTAATATGATGAATGTACGGATAGCACGTCCGGGCACAAGAACTACTTACTTGAGTATCCGGGCGATTGCAGCTCAGACCTGCGTCCTCGGTCAAGTCCGGACACATCTCTTGTGATCCGAAGAATAGTTTATACATCTCCACGGGCGTCGCACCCATGAAGTGGTGGAGAGCTCGCAGTCCCTCCAGATTGAATTCCCACAGGCTGTAACGCCCTCGATGCGGCTATAGCTCCCACGTGTCGAGGCACGACTTAGAGGCATAACCGCATTGAAAGCAATGTCGCAAGTCAGGCAATCATTACAACATCCCATGTAAATATAATAAAAGGGGGAGATAACATAGTTGGCTTACACTCGCCACGTCACATCAGAGCACATAAATAACATCCATCAAACAAACACTCATGGCCCGACTACGGCGCCAAAATAGAAAAGAACCCAACATGCGACAAGGTCCTGAATCGACAACCCCAACTAGGCACCACTACTGATCATCGGGAAAGGAAACATAATAACGCTGAGAGTCCTCGTCGAACTCCCACCTGAGCTCGTAATCGTCACCTGGAGCGAAATCACCTGGACCTGCATCTGGAGTTGTAGTATCTGTGAGCCACAGGGACTCAGCAATCTCACACCCACGCGATCAAAACTATTTAAGCTCATGGGAATGGATAAGGCAAAAATATGTGGAGCTGCAGCAATCGACTAGCATATGTGGTGGCTAACTTATACGCAAAAGAGGGCGAGAAGAGAAGGCGAAGCACGAGCGAGAAACTAAAGGAACATCCTGCGCAAGCATAACTCCAACACCGTGTTCACTTCCCGGACTCCGCCGAGAAGAGACCATCACGGTTACACACGCGGTTGGTGTATTTTAAATAAGGTCGACTTCGGGTTTTCTACAACCGGACGTTAACAAATTCCCATCTGCCCATAACCGCGGGCACGGCTTTCGAAAGTTCAATCCCTGCAGGGGAGTCCCAACTTAGCCCATGACAAGCTCTCACGGTCAACGAAGGAATAGACCTCCACCCGAGACATTCCGATCAGACTCGGTATCCCGGTACAACAAGACATTTCGACAAGGTAAAACTAAACCAGCAACACCGCCCGAATGTGCCGACAAATCCCGATAGGAGCTGCACATATCTCTTTCTCAGGGCACACTCAGATTGTCCTAGGTACGGGTAGGCCAGCCCAGAGTTGCCCCTGGTAGCCACCGGTAGCTGACGGGTGGACCAACACTCAGAGGAGCACTGGCCCGAGGGGGGTAAAATAAGATGACCCTTGAGTCTGCAGAACCCAAGGGAAAGAAAAGGCTAGGTGGCAAATGGTAAAACCAATGTTGGGCATTGCTGGAAGAGCTTTACTTAAGACGAACTGTCAAGGGGTTCCCATAATAGCCCAACCGTGTAAGGAACGCAAAATCCGGGAACATAACACCGATATGACGGAAACTAGGGCGGCAAGAGTGGAACAAAACACCAGGCATAAGGCCGAGCCTTCCACCCTTTACCAAGTATATAGATGCATTAATTAAGTAAGATATATTGTGATATCCCAACAAGTAAATAAAAGTTCCAACAAGGAACGGCTCCAAACTTCACCTGCAACTAACAACGCTATAAGAGGGGCTGAGCAAAGCGGTAACATAGCCAATCAACGGTTTGCTAGGACAATGGTGGGTTAGGGGATCAACATGGCAATTGGGAGGCTGACAAGCAAAAAGGTAGGCATCGTAGCAGTGGCAAAGCAAAAGAGCGAGCAAACTAGCATAGCAAAGATAGTAGTGATTTCGAGGGTATGATCATCTTGCCTGCACAGTTGTCAGAGTTGACTGGATCCTCACAAGCAAACTCAACGGGCTCCTCGGTAGCGAACTCGTCTCCCGGCTCTACCCAACAAGACAAACAAGCAACAAGGATACAATCAACCACGGGCAAGTCCAAGCAATATGATGAAATGACGATATGCTATGCGGGATGCGATGCGAGATGCAAAATGCAAGATATGACAGGAAATGCATGAACCTGGCCTCATCTTGGAAAACCAAGTGTGCCACTGGATAGAGGGGATGAAATCGCTTGAAAACGATATAAAGATCATTGGAATCGGAGCTACGGTTTGGAAATGGCGAACGTTTTAAGATATGACACCGGTCTGCGATTAACAGCAAGTAGGCATCTAAATGCAACGAAATGAACATGCTACAGCCACCAAACAAGAAAACAAAATACATGGCAGTGATGTACACAAGATGGTTGACAAAACACTAGCACTGAGCCATAGGCAAATTCATCCATTAAGAGGTTCAAACAAGCATGGCTAAAACGCAAATGCAAAACAGATTTCAGACTTAGTGAAATTAACACTAGTCTGAAATTTCAGATCACGATGCTCTCTTCGGAGCAGCAAAACAACATGATAGAAAATCTGAACATGACAAGTAAGAACATGGCATGGAGCTACTCAACAAGCTTAATAAAACACCCAAAGTGACCTGGGGCCAAAAGGGTTCACAAAATACTCTACCGAGCTCACGAACATCGCTCGAACACAATCAGTTTTCAGACTTAGTGAAAACTGAGACATGCTGAAATTTAACTCACGAAGGCATGTAAACAAGCTCGATGCACTCACTACGGTGCAAGTCATGGCAAGGAAATAATATAACCAGCAAGAAGGCACAAAGTGCTAGCTACACATGGCAAGAACGAAGGCATAGCATGCATGGAACACTAACGGTAGCATCGGCGAAATCGCAAACAAGTTGACGATCTGCCCAGATTAACAACGAAGCAAAAGTTGAGCTCGATTGAGTCAACCTAGAGCACTCCACAAATGCCAACAAGGATATGGATGGATAGAGCATAACATAAATATCAAAACTCCCTTACTGATCATCCTCAAAAGAGGCACGGATCACTAGGAAACAAGCTGGACATATAGCATCATGAACTAAAATATCCCAGACTTAGCGAAAATCACTAAGTCCCTGAAATCTGCAATCTCAGGTACCTCTCTTCGCCAGCTTGCACAAGACAACACACACATCCTAAAAATGCATGGGAGGCACCTCTGGAAAGAAGACAAAATGCTTCACAATTCATCCCAAAGGGGCACAGGCATATCATGCACGGATTAAATATAGCAAAAATGACAAAAGTGCATGATGAACTAACGGATCTGCAATTTAACTCACGAAGCCTCCTTCTAACAGGATTTTGGGTATCAAGATGACCTCAAATGCAAATGATGCAATGGAATGAAATGATGTACATGTCGAGACGAAGATTTTGATATATCATACGCCCAAAACGGAGCTACGGTTGCGGAGATACGAGCAGTCAAAGTTAGCTCGAAAAAATAAGGGGGAGAGGGAAAGTCAACCGGATCTAGGGTTTCCAGATCTGGCGGTTACTGTTCACCGCCGGAGCACGGAAGCCGAGGTTCACCGGGGACGGCTCGCCGGAGCCGGTGGAGGCGGCCGGAGCAGCGGGGAGAGGCCGGGGCGGCGCCGGGAAGGTCGGGGGAGGCCGGAGCAGCGCCCGGCGGCGGCGGTGGCGGCCCGCGCGCCGGCGAGGAGGTGCGGGCGGCGGCCGGCCTCGGGCTCGCCGGAGAGACCCGCGGCGACGACGGCGGCTCCGGTCGCCGGAGCCCGAAGAGGCGGCGGCGCGCGCGGAGGAAGGAGGCGGCGGGGCGCGCGTGGAGGAGCCGGGTCGCGGGGGCCGGATCCGGGCCTCCCGGCCCGCGGCGGCGGCGGCGGCGGCGGTCCACGTGGCACGCGGTGGTTGGGCGAGGGCGCGGCGGCGGACGCGTCCGGCTGGGGGCGGACGTGTCCGTCGGTGCGGGGAGGTTTGATCTGCTTTTTTTTTTAGGGTTTCGGGGAGAGGGAGAGATCCGAAAACGGAGGGGTGTATATATAGGCATAGGTGGAGCTAGGAGAGTCCAAATGAGGTGCGGTTTTCGCCCACACGATCGTGATCGAACGATCTAGGACATGGAGCAGAGTTTGGTGGGTTTTGGGCCAAATTTGGGGGGTGTTGGGCTGCAACACACACGAGGCCTTTTCGGTCCCTCGGTTAACCGTTGGAGTATCAAACGAAGTCCAAATGATACGAAACTTGACAGGAGGTCTACCGGTAGTAAACCAAGGCCGCTTGGCAAGTCTCGGACCAATCCGGAAATGTTTAAACCCCACACACGAAAGAAGACTAGAAACGACCACCGGAGGAGAACGAAGCGCCGGAATGCAAAACGGACAACGGGGAAAAAGCTCGAATGCATGAGATGAACATGTATGCGAATGCAATGCACGTGATGACATGGTATGAGATGCATGAAAACGAAAACAACACACGGAGACAAGGACCCGAACCCGAGAAATAAATATAACTTGACACCGGAAACGGCAAGAGTTGGAGTACAAGTAGGGAAAATTACATCTGGGGCGTTACAACACTCCACCACTACGAAAAGATCTCGTCCCGAGATCTAGGACTGAAAGAACTCCGGGTACTCAGAACGGAGGTGATCCTCGCGTTCCCAGGTGGCTTCACGGTCGGAATGGTGAGACCACTTAACTTTGAGGAATTTGATTGACTTGTTGCGAGTCTTGCGTTCGGTCTCTTCAAGAATAGCAACTGGGTGCTCACGATAAGAGAGATCTTCTTGGAGCTCAATGTCCTCGAAGTTGACGGTGCGGTCAGGAGTCTTGAAGCACTTTCGAAGCTGAGAGACATGGAACACATCATGAACATTTGCAAAGTTTGAAGGAAGCTCGAGTTGATAGGCGAGGTCGCCTCTTTTGCTGACAATCTTGAAAGGTCCCACGTATCTAGGGGCAAACTTCCCTTTGATACCGAAGCGACGAGTACCTTTCATGGGAGAGACACGGAGGTAAACAAGATCTCCGATCTCGAAAACCAGATCACGGTGCTTACTATCATAGTAGCTCTTCTGGCGGGATTGAGCTGCTTTGAGGTTATCACGAATGACTTTGCACATTTCTTCTGCTTCTGTGATTAAGTCATTACCCAGTAGCTGACGTTCACCGGTTTCAGACCAGTTGAGAGGGGTACGGCACTTCCTGCCATATAGAATTTCAAAGGGGGCCTTGCCCGAACTTGCTTGAAAGCTGTTGTTGTATGAGAATTCAGCATAAGGAAGACAATCCTCCCACTTCATGCCGAAGGAGATCACACAAGCCCTGAGCATATCTTCAAGAATTTGGTTGACACGCTCGACTTGACCGCTTGTTTGAGGATGGAAAGCTGTGCTGAAGCGGATGTTGGTGCCCATGGCCTTCTGAAAAGAATCCCAAAACTTGGAGGTAAAGATGCTGCCACGGTCTGAAGATATCACTTGAGGAATACCGTGCAGAGAGACAATGCGAGAGGTATAGAGTTCCGCCAATTGAGCTGCAGTGATCGACTATTTGATAGGCAGAAAGTGAGCCACTTTGGTGAGCTTGTCGATGACAACAAATATAGCATCATTGCCACGCTTGGACTTTGGAAACCCAGTCACGAAGTCCATTTCAATGTCGTCAAACTTCCATTCTGGAATGGCAAGAGGTTGGAGGAGACCTGCTGGCCTTTGGTGTTCTGCCTTCACTCTTCTGCAGACATCACACTCGTTCACGAATTGAGCGATCTCGCGCTTCATTCGAGTCCACCAATAGGCTTGCTTTAGGTCCTGATACATCTTCGTAATACCAGGGTGGATGGAGAGGAGAGAGTTGTGAGCCTCGTTCATGATCATTTTACGAAGTTCACCTTTGGGCACAACAATTCGATCCTCGAAGAAGAGAGTGTCCTTATCATCAAGTCGGTAGCACTTGTACTTGGACTGACTCTTTGCAATACCAATCTTCACCTTCTTCACCATAGCATCAAGAAGTTGGGCTTGGCGAATCTGGTCTTCTAAGGTAGGAGAGACTTGAAGGTTGGCGAGGAAACCTTGAGGAACAACTTGCAGATTAAGTTTGCGGAAGGCTTCACAAAGCTCGGGTTGATAAGGCTTGAGAATCAGACTGTTGCAATATGCTTTTCTGCTCAAAGCGTCAGCAATCACATTAGCCTTGCCTGGAGTATACTCGATACTCGGATTGTACTCTTGAATCATTTCGACCCATCGAGTCTGCCTGAGGTTGAGATTAGGCTGAGTGAAGATGTACTTGAGACTCTTGTGATCAGTGAAAATATCCACTTTCCTTCCCAATAGAAGATGTCTCCAAGTCAACAAAGCGTGCACAACTGCCGCCAACTCGAGGTCATGAGTGGGGTAGTTCTTCTCATTGGGTTTCAACTGGCGAGAGGTATAAGCAACAACTTTCTTCTCTTGCATCAGTACAGCACCGAGACCTTGGAGAGAGGCATCACAAAAGACCTCGTACGGCTTGGTTTCATCAGGCGGAGTCAGAACTGGAGCAGTGATCAATTTCTCTTTCAAAGTGTTGAAAGCAACATCACACTCCGGAGACCAAACGTACTTGACGTGCTTCTGAAGAAGATTTGAGAGAGGCTTGGCGATCTTAGAAAAGTTTTCAACGAATCTTCTGCAATAGCTTGCGAGACCGAGGAAACTGCGGAGTTGCTTCACGTTCTGAGGAGGTTCCCAATTCACAATTGCAGACACCTTCTCAGGATTCACGGAAATGCCCTTGGCAGAGATGATATGACCAAGATAAAGAACCTCATCGAGCCAACATTCACACTTGGAGAACTTGGCGTAGAACTGATGTTCTCTGAGCTTGTCAAGAACCAAACGCAAGTGCTTGGCATGATCTACCTTGTTCTTCGAGAAAACCAGAATGTCGTCGAGATAGACCAAAACGAATTCATTGGTGTAGGGGTTGAAGATGAAGTTCATCATACGAGAGAACGTCGGAGGAGCGTTGGCGAGGCCAAAAGACATGACGGTGTATTCATATGAACCAAAGCTTGTTCTGAACGCCGTCTTGGGAATATCTTGCTCACGAATACGAATCTGATGATAACCCATACGGAGATCAAGCTTGGAGAATACTTGAGCACCCTTGAGTTGTTCGAACAGCTCATTGATGTTGGGAAGTGGGTATTTGTTCTTTATGGTCTTCTTGTTTACTGGACGGTAATCAACACAAAGTCGACTCGATCCATCCTTCTTCTTCACAAAAAGAACACCACAACCCCACGGAGAAGTACTAGGCCGAATGAGACCCAATCTTTCTTGCTCATCGAGTTGTTTCTTCAGCTCCTTCAACTCTTCAGGTCCGAGCTTGTAAGGACGTTTGCACACAGGTTCCGTGCCAGGCTCAAGTTCAATAACGAATTCAACTGGCCGATGCGGAGGCATTCCTGGGAGCTCTTCTGGAAAGACGTCTTGATACTCACAAACAACCGGAATCTGCGAAATAGCATCCAATTCACCCTTCTCATTGAGAGAAAACAACCGGATGGTATTATCCCGAGCGGCAAAGACAATAACATCCTCAGACGAATGAGTCAGTTGAATCTGCCTGGCTGCACAATCAAGCTGAGCTCTATGCTTAGAGAGCCAGTCCATCCCGAGAATAAGATCGATATCTGAGTTGCCAAGAACCGTAGGAGAAGCCAAGAACTTGTAGTCACCCAGAGTGATAGAAACATCCGGAACGATGGAGTTAGCCTGCATGCGCTTACCGGGAGAGACAACTTCTAAAGGACTAGATAAAACTTGTGAGACCAATTCATGCCTATTTGTGAACGGTCTCGAGATGAAGCAATGCGATGCACCAGTGTCAAAAAGAACTTTTGCAGGAATATCATTAGCAGGAAGGTTACCCATGATCACATCTGACGAGTCCTCTGCCTGAGCTGCATTCATCAAGTTGACCTTGGCGGACTTGGGGTTATGCTTGACCACAGCTGTACTTGCCGATCTGACAGGAGGAGGAGGAGGAAGACGCCTCTGGTTGGTACACTTGTTGGCATAGTGACCCTTCTGTTGGCACTTGTTGCACGTGACCTCTGAAAGCGGACGGTGATACGGAGCACTCGATCTTGGCGCTTGAGACGAAGATTTGTTCTGAAAGCCTGGGTTGGGTGGGTGGGAGAAACCACTGCCACCTTTGCTCTTCTGCTGATACGGCTGACGGAACGGAGGAGGAGGAAGCCAATACTTCTGCTGTTTGATCACTTGAGTAGAGGAAGACGGAGTAACATCTCTGGCACGCTTCCTTGAAGCATCACACCTCATCTGAGCAGCCTCTTGCTTCAGTGCCATGTTGTAGAACTCATCGTATCTCAACGGCTCAAAGAGGACAAGAGCGAGCTGAATTTCCTCACGAAGACCACCCCTGAACTGATAGATCATACTCTTCTCATCAGGAACATCCTGCTTGGCAAAACGGGCGAGCTTCTGGAACAACTTGTTGTAGTCATAGACAGACAAAGAGCCTTGCTTCAGATTGCGGAATTCCTGACGCTTACTCTCAACCACACTTTGAGGGATGTGATGAGCGCGGAAATCTTGACGGAAATCGTTCCAAGTGATAACACGTCCACCTCTGGAATCCTTGTACTGCTGGAACCACTCTGCAGCCTGATCTTTGAGCTGGAAAGAAGCGAACTTGACGAAATCTTCAGGCCTAACGTTGCTGCATTCAAAATGCTTGCCCAGATCCACTAGCCAATCGTCAGCATCTGTAGCCTCAACACAACCGCTGAACGTCTTTGGCCCATTAGCAAGGAACTGGTTCAGAGTAGCAAAGTGGTGCTGATTATGGCCTTGATTCCCTTGACTGCCTTGATTGCGCTCTTGAAGGATTTGCATGATCAACTGTGTGTTTGCATTAGTAGCGGCCATCACAGCTTGCCATGCTTCCGGAGGAGGCGGAGGTGGAGGCGGATTAGGATTCGGAGTCGTGCGCGTTGGAGGAGCCATCCTGAAGAGGTTGACCACCATTAGCACATAGATAGACAACAATATAGTAGCTGAATCCAACGGAATGAAAATTGCAACATATAGTCTTCACATCCGAACAAAATGAACGAATGCATTCCTCTTGAAGTGGTCGCATATCCATAAATTGAGAAGCCACGAAGAATTAAGGTAGAGAAATAAATCAACAAGGTACGGATCAAGAACGAATAATCGGTAAGAAATCCCAATCTCAAACCAATATCCGTGGAAGAAGAACTAGAGCTACTAGAATTCCCACCTATGAAATTCCCGAACCTTTCCGGTTATGCAATCAGGTGTTGGGGATACAGGGGAAGCACAATATCTCACCCAAACTAGCAAATCCTACATCCAGCTGTATCCATCCTTCAACACATAACCAGGAAAACTTCGGAAACCAACTACCTCAACCTTCGAAAAGCATCTGTTATACAAGTTATGGCGATACTCCCGAACTCCCGCCCCAGTACTGGGTGGCGTCGAGGTTATCTCACCAACGAACTGCATAAAAGAGATTTTCGATGTCGGTGAACATATCTCAAGTATACCAGAATTGCAACGATAAAATTGTGACGACAACACCTCGGAGCTCAACTCCCCGGGACACTGCCACAACCCCTAAAGACAGGAGGCACCAAGAACAATGTTCTCGTCACAAAACCATCGGAACAAAACCAAGATACTCGCGTGATCCTAAAAAAAAATTTAGTGAAATTTGAGAAGAGAAGAGTCAAAACTCTACGTCAGGATGCCTTACCAGAGCGATGAGGAGACTGGGAAGTAAAAAGAATTCCTAAGCTCTCCGATATATAATTCCTAAGGACTCAAAACATTTTTCTAGACACAACTCGGCTGCTAAAAACGATCAAGCAATGGGGCTCCTAAGGTCGGGGATGGCTCTGATTACCAACTTGTAACGCCCTCGATGCGGCTATAGCTCCCACGTGTCGAGGCACGACTTAGAGGCATAACCGCATTGAAAGCAATGTCGCAAGTCAGGCAATCATTACAACATCCCATGTAAATATAATAAAAGGGGGAGATAACATAGTTGGCTTACACTCGCCACGTCACATCAGAGCACATAAATAACATCCATCAAACAAACACTCATGGCCCGACTACGGCGCCAAAATAGAAAAGAACCCAACATGCGACAAGGTCCTGAATCGACAACCCCAACTAGGCACCACTACTGATCATCGGGAAAGGAAACATAATAACGCTGAGAGTCCTCGTCGAACTCCCACCTGAGCTCGTAATCGTCACCTGGAGCGAAATCACCTGCACCTGCATCTGGAGTTGTAGTATCTGTGAGCCACAGGGACTCAGCAATCTCACACCCACGCGATCAAAACTATTTAAGCTCATGGGAATGGATAAGGCAAAAATATGTGGAGCTGCAGCAATCGACTAGCATATGTGGTGGCTAACTTATACGCAAAAGAGGGCGAGAAGAGAAGGCGAAGCACGAGCGAGAAACTAAAGGAACATCCTGCGCAAGCATAACTCCAACACCGTGTTCACTTCCCGGACTCCGCCGAGAAGAGACCATCACGGTTACACACGCGGTTGGTGTATTTTAAATAAGGTCGACTTCGGGTTTTCTACAACCGGACGTTAACAAATTCCCATCTGCCCATAACCGCGGGCACGGCTTTCGAAAGTTCAATCCCTGCAGGGGAGTCCCAACTTAGCCCATGACAAGCTCTCACGGTCAACGAAGGAATAGACCTCCACCCGAGACATTCCGATCAGACTCGGTATCCCGGTACAACAAGACATTTCGACAAGGTAAAACTAAACCAGCAACACCGCCCGAATGTGCCGACAAATCCCGATAGGAGCTGCACATATCTCTTTCTCAGGGCACACTCAGATTGTCCTAGGTACGGGTAGGCCAGCCCAGAGTTGCCCCTGGTAGCCACCGGTAGCTGACGGGTGGACCAACACTCAGAGGAGCACTGGCCCGAGGGGGGTAAAATAAGATGACCCTTGAGTCTGCAGAACCCAAGGGAAAGAAAAGGCTAGGTGGCAAATGGTAAAACCAATGTTGGGCATTGCTGGAAGAGCTTTACTTAAGACGAACTGTCAAGGGGTTCCCATAATAGCCCAACCGTGTAAGGAACGCAAAATCCGGGAACATAACACCGATATGACGGAAACTAGGGCGGCAAGAGTGGAACAAAACACCAGGCATAAGGCCGAGCCTTCCACCCTTTACCAAGTATATAGATGCATTAATTAAGTAAGATATATTGTGATATCCCAACAAGTAAATAAAAGTTCCAACAAGGAACGGCTCCAAACTTCACCTGCAACTAACAACGCTATAAGAGGGGCTGAGCAAAGCGGTAACATAGCCAATCAACGGTTTGCTAGGACAATGGTGGGTTAGGGGATCAACATGGCAATTGGGAGGCTGACAAGCAAAAAGGTAGGCATCGTAGCAGTGGCAAAGCAAAAGAGCGAGCAAACTAGCATAGCAAAGATAGTAGTGATTTCGAGGGTATGATCATCTTGCCTGCACAGTTGTCAGAGTTGACTGGATCCTCACAAGCAAACTCAACGGGCTCCTCGGTAGCGAACTCGTCTCCCGGCTCTACCCAACAAGACAAACAAGCAACAAGGATAGAATCAACCACGGGCAAGTCCAAGCAATATGATGAAATGACGATATGCTATGCGGGATGCGATGCGAGATGCAAAATGCAAGATATGACAGGAAATGCATGAACCTGGCCTCATCTTGGAAAACCAAGTGTGCCACTGGATAGAGGGGATGAAATCGCTTGAAAACGATATAAAGATCATTGGAATCGGAGCTACGGTTTGGAAATGGCGAACGTTTTAAGATATGACACCGGTCTGCGATTAACAGCAAGTAGGCATCTAAATGCAACGAAATGAACATGCTACAGCCACCAAACAAGAAAACAAAATACATGGCAGTGATGTACACAAGATGGTTGACAAAACACTAGCACTGAGCCATAGGCAAATTCATCCATTAAGAGGTTCAAACAAGCATGGCTAAAACGCAAATGCAAAACAGATTTCAGACTTAGTGAAATTAACACTAGTCTGAAATTTCAGATCACGATGCTCTCTTCGGAGCAGCAAAACAACATGATAGAAAATCTGAACATGACAAGTAAGAACATGGCATGGAGCTACTCAACAAGCTTAATAAAACACCCAAAGTGACCTGGGGCCAAAAGGGTTCACAAAATACTCTACCGAGCTCACGAACATCGCTCGAACACAATCAGTTTTCAGACTTAGTGAAAACTGAGACATGCTGAAATTTAACTCACGAAGGCATGTAAACGAGCTCGATGCACTCACTACGGTGCAAGTCATGGCAAGGAAATAATATAACCAGCAAGAAGGCACAAAGTGCTAGCTACACATGGCAAGAACAAAGGCATAGCATGCATGGAACACTAACGGTAGCATCGGCGAAATCGCAAACAAGTTGACGATCTGCCCAGATTAACAACGAAGCAAAAGTTGAGCTCGATTGAGTCAACCTAGAGCACTCCACAAATGCCAACAAGGACATGGATGGATAGAGCATAACATAAATATCAAAACTCCCTTACTGATCATCCTCAAAAGAGGCACGGATCGCTAGGAAACAAGCTGGACATATAGCCTCATGAACTAAAATATCCCAGACTTAGTGAAAATCACTAAGTCCCTGAAATCTGCAATCTCAGGTACCTCTCTTCGCAAGCTTGCACAAGACAACACACACATCCTAAAAATGCATGGGAGGCACCTCTGGAAAGAAGACAAAATGCTTCACAATTCATCCCAAAGGGGCACAGGCATATCATGCACGGATTAAATATAACAAAAATGACAAAAGTGCATGATGAACTAACGGATCTGCAATTTAACTCACGAAGCCTCCTTCTAACAGCATTTTGGGCCTCAATATGACCTCAAATCCAAATGATGCAATGGAATGAAATTATGTACATGTCGAGACGAAGATTTTGATATATCATACGCCCAAAACGGAGCTACGGTTGCGGAGATACGAGCAGTCAAAGTTAGCTCGAAAAAATAAGGGGGAGAGGGAAAGTCAACCGGATCTAGGGTTTCCAGATCTGGCGGTTACTGTTCACCGCCGGAGCACGGAAGCCGAGGTTCACCGGGGACGGCTCGCCGGAGCCGGTGGAGGCGGCCGGAGCAGCGGGGAGAGGCCGGGGCGGCGCCGGGAAGGTCGGGGGAGGCCGGAGCAGCGCCCGGCGGCGGCGGTGGCGGCCCGCGCGCCGGCGAGGAGGTGCGGGCGGCGGCCGGCCTCGGGCTCGCCGGAGAGACCCGCGGCGACGACGGCGGCTCCGGTCGCCGGAGCCCGAAGAGGCGGCGGCGCGCGCGGAGGAAGGAGGCGGCGGGGCGCGCGTGGAGGAGCCGGGTCGCGGGGGCCGGATCCGGGCCTCCCGGCCCGCGGCGGCGGCGGCGGCGGCGGTCCACGTGGCACGCGGTGGTTGGGCGAGGGCGCGGCGGCGGACGCGTCCGGCTGGGGGCGGACGTGTCCGTCGGTGCGGGGAGGTTTGATCTGCTTTTTTTTTAGGGTTTCGGGGAGAGGGAGAGATCCGAAAACGGAGGGGTGTATATATAGGCATAGGTGGAGCTAGGAGAGTCCAAATGAGGTGCGGTTTTCGCCCACACGATCGTGATCGAACGATCTAGGACATGGAGCAGAGTTTGGTGGGTTTTGGGCCAAATTTGGGGGGTGTTGGGCTGCAACACACACGAGGCCTTTTCGGTCCCTCGGTTAACCGTTGGAGTATCAAACGAAGTCCAAATGATACGAAACTTGACAGGAGGTCTACCGGTAGTAAACCAAGGCCGCTTGGCAAGTCTCGGACCAATCCGGAAATGTTTAAACCCCACACACGAAAGAAGACTAGAAACGACCACCGGAGGAGAACGAAGCGCCGGAATGCAAAACGGACAACGGGGAAAAAGCTCGAATGCATGAGATGAACATGTATGCGAATGCAATGCACGTGATGACATGGTATGAGATGCATGAAAACGAAAACAACACACGGAGACAAGGACCCGAACCCGAGAAATAAATATAACTTGACACCGGAAACGGCAAGAGTTGGAGTACAAGTAGGGAAAGTTACATCTGGGGCGTTACACAGGCGGAGAGGGCGACGTTTGCAGGGCAGAAGGCGCTGAATCAGCATAACCTGCGCCACTACGACCAGATTGATCTCCCTCTCTTGGAGGTCTCGAATCCAGCCCTACAATATTGGTACGTCCTTGGACGGCCCCCAGTTGAGCCCTTTGTTGACCCATGACGCCAGCTGTTGTGGAGGGCCCGAGCGATAGGCAGGTGGCGCCACCTGCCTGGTGCCCCTGGGAGCGGTGATGTAGAACCACTCCTATTGCCACAAACCAAGCTCCTCTTGAAAGGAGCCCTCGGGCCACGGAGCATCGGCCCTCTTGCTTATAATTGCCCGTCCACACTCTGCCTGTCGCCCCTTGATCATCTTCGGCTCCATGTTGAAGGTCTTGAGCCACAATCCGAAGTGAGGGATAGTGCGGAGGAAGGCCTCGCAGACAACAATGAACAATGAGATGTGGAGGATGGACTCCGGAGCCAAGTCATGGAATTCCAGCCCATAGTAAAACATGAGCCCCCTCACGAAGGGGTCCATCGAGAAGCCTAAACCCCGACAGAAGTGAGACACGAACACCACGCTCTCACCAGGCTCGGGAGTGGGAATGACTTGCCCGTGGGCGGGCAGCCTATGCGAAATCTCGCCGGTTAGATACCTGGCGTCTCTCAGCTTTAGCACGTCTTCTTCTGTGACGGAAGAGGGCATCCACTGGCCCTGTAGGTCGGAGCCGGACATTGTAAAAGGTCCGAAGCGCTCGAATCTGGAACCTTGGGTGTTGGAACTCGAGGCGAGGGACGGATTCGATTGAGATTGAAGAAAGGGAACGGGCCTTGGTCTCATTATAAAGGGGTAGAATACCAAGAGCCATCCCCGTGACCGTTTGGGACACGCCTTCGATGGAGGGGGCGTGCCAACGGGCGTGGTTGGGTTAACCACGTCCGTATTGATGATTATCCCGGGATAAGGGGACATGATCTCTGCTTCGATAAGACGTGCCAAGGAAACCGCTTCGCTAAACGCGCTGAGGTGGAACAATAAAAATAACTCGAATAAAGGCTTGGCCGTGGTGTGACGTCACACTGCGAAATACATCCGCAGATTGAACTTGTGTAAATATTATTCTCTCTGCGGCGGCATGTGGAATTTATTTGGCAGAGCCGGACACTACCCTGGTGTTCAAAATCTTCTATGAATTATTCAGAGGAGGAACCCGCCTTGCAATGCCGAAGACAATATGCGCGCCGGACTCGGCGTCATTGAAGCCTGGTTCAGGGGCTACTGAGGGAGTCCTGGACTAGGGGGTGTCCGGATAGCCGAATTATCATCATTGGCGGGACTCCAAGACTATGAAGATACAAGATTGAAGACTTCGTCCCGTGTCTGGATGGGACTTTCCTTGGCGTGGAAGGCAAGCTTGGCGATACGGATATGTAGATCTCCTACCATTGTAACCGACTCTGTGTAACTCTAGCCCTCTCCGGTGTCTATATAAACCGGAGGGTTTTAGTCCGTAGGACACACAACAATCATAACATAGGCTAGCTTCTAGGGTTTAGCCTCCTTGATCTCGTGGTAGATCTACTCTTGTACTACCCATATCATCAATATCAATCAAGCAGGAGTAGGGTTTTACCTCCATCGAGAGGGCCCGAACCTGGGTAAAAACACCGTGTCCCTTGTCTCCTGTTACCATTCGCCTAGATGCACAGTTCGGGACCCCCTACCCGAGATCCGCCAGTTTTGACACCGACAGTGTCCTCTCAACACCACCTCCTGAAGATCAAGCTTAGATAGCCGCATATCACTACGCATTTTCAAGCTTTTTGGTAACTAGTTGCCAAAGGGGGAGAAAGTGTATAGATCATAGGCTTCGGGAGAGAGAGCTTTGCTTCTTTTTGCTACTTATTTGCTTGTTTTCTTGGTTTGATAATTTATGTCTATGTGTGTGAGATATTTTGTATGGTCATGTGGTTGATCATATCATGCTTAATGCATGTGCTTCGATGATGATATTCTCTATCTTTATTGTATGATCATTCACTTTGCCTTGGTGATGAGTTCTTGTTCCTATATCTATCTTTTTGCTCCTAATTCGTTGTGCATTTGCATTCAAAAGAAAATCTTAAATAATGCACAAATTTAGGGGGAGCTTCTTTTTATCACATACTTCTCAAAGCGATGATGTTTTCCATTCTTATTTTCATCTGTCAAAGCTTTGATCTATATGTTGTTATCAATTACCAAAAAGGGGGATATTGAAAGTGCAACTAATCTCTGGGTGGTTTTCGTAATTCTTAACAACATATAGCTCATTGAACTAATGCTCTTTCAAGATGATCATTTCAGAAAGTTCAATGATTGGCATGGCATGGACTAGAGATGTGGACCCCTAAAAATGCTAAGGACACATATTGGCAACAAGCTCAAGACTCTACATTTTTATTTAAGTGATCCAAGATCACATTGAGTCCATAGGAAAGCCAATACTATTAAAAGGGGATGAGGTATTGCTTAATGGCCTACTTGCTCAAAATGCTTAGTGATATGCTCCAAAATCCTCAACCACTTTCTCATTTCCACATATGTCCTAATGAAAGAACAAGTGCTCCCTGGGTGATTTTGGTAATTCATGACAACATATCTCTTGTTGGACTAATACTTCTACCTAGTGCATTTCAGATAAGTTCAACATTAGAGTGGCATGGACATGGACAAGAAGATGTGGAACCCCTTCAAGATGCTAAGGACAAATATTGGCAACAAGCTAAAGACTCTACATTTTCATTTTAGTGATCCAAGATCACATTAGGTCCATAGGAAAGCCAATACTATTAAAAGGGGATGTGGTGTTGCTTAATGGCTTGCTTGCTCAAAGTGCTTAGTGATATGCTCCAAAACCTCAGCCACTTTCTCAAATCCACATATATCCAAAACCTAAATGCCAAACTCGGCCCCATCGACTTTGTCTATCTGGCGCCACCGAGTTTCATCTTATTCAGCCACTGCCAAACCCTAGTCACTTCGGTCTCACAGAGATGGGCTAGCAAACTCTCTGTGATCTATTGTAACATTTACGGTCTAACCGAGTTTGTTCAGTTGGTCCCACCGAGTTTACTTGACCAATGCTCTGTTTACTTATTACCAAAATCGCTCTCACCGAGTTTGAGTAATCGGTCAAACCGAGTTGAGGTTTTACCCTAACCCCTGCACATCGGTCCCACCGAGATGACTACATCGGTCCCACCAAAAACTCTAACGTTCATATTTTTACCTAGATCGGACTGACCGAGTTTGCTGATTCGGTCCCATCGAGTTTGGGAATTGTGACGCCCGGATAATTAGACTACAGTAATCCCAAGCTAATGATGCCACGTCACCTCCGTTACTGTTGTTAATCTCCCGATGACTCAGTCCCGTTCGAATTCAAATTTTAAAATAAAAACAAACAACAAACGTTTTCAAACAATAAAGCTAAAATGTTCGGGTTGTGCCAAATATTGCATAGGTAATTATGGCGAAGGAACCACACTATTACAAAATGCTTAAAAACTATGAGATGAATAAAACAGTGGCAAAAACTATTATTTAAATACTTTAAATATTAAATAATTACAAAACTATTTTATTTTGGGTTAGCAAATTTATGAGGCGGTGGCATAATTAGTAAACATCAATTTAGGTGCCACTTTGGTATCCTGTTATCAATAGAATAAATAGCAACTAAAAGTAATAAAATAAATAAAAGAAAGAAAATACAAAAGGAGGAAACAAAAGAAAAGGGAAAGAAAAGCAAGCACCCCCCGGGCCAGCCGACCCAACTGGCCGGCCCATTCGGCCACCGGCCCAACTAGGCCATGGCCTAGTCGGCCGCCCCCTGGCCTATAGGCCACCCACACCCCAGAAACCCTAGCCCCCTCGATTCCCCACGCCCCAATCGCCCCCGCACTCCCTCCCCCACGTCGTCCCCCCCCCCTCCCGATCCAATCCGGATCGGGGA
>NC_057813.1:219600999-219606354 GCF_018294505.1 Triticum aestivum | reverse complement strand
CGCTCGGGCAGTGCCCGCCGCCCGCACCCGCTAAGGCCCCTGGGGCCTATGACAGATGGGCCCCATGCCCATAACGTTTTATAAAAAAAAGGAATTAAAAATAAAAATAATAAATAAAAAAATGATTTAATAAAATTAATTATTAATTAATTAATTATCTAATGAATTAATTAAGTTAATTAATCCGGTTTCATTAATTTAATTAACTAGTTAGGTTAATTAAATAGTAACTAAATTAACTAATCTATAATTAACCTAATCAGAGAATGACAGGTGGGTCCCACTGGACCCACATGTCAGGTTGACCAAGTCAACTCTGTTGACTGCTGACGTCAGCATGACATCATGCTGACGTCATAAATCCATTTTTCGAATTAATTAAATAAGTAATTAAATTCTAGAAATTAATAAAATCTTTAGAAAATCATATCTTTTAATCCGTAACTCGGATTAAAATATTTTCAACATGAAAGTTGCTCAGAACGACGAGACGAATCTGGATACGCAGCCCGTTCGTCCGCCACACCCCCCTAACCTATCAAACTCGCAACTTTCCCCCTCCGGCTCCTTTGTCCGAAAATGCGAAACACTGGGAATACTTTCCCGGATGATTCCCCCCTTCACCGGTACCACCTCGTACCGCGTTAGGGTACACCTAGCATCACGCTTCGTCATGTCATGCATCCTCATGCATTTGTTTGCATTATATTTATTGTTTCTTCCCCCTCTTCTCTCGCTAGACATCGAGACCGACGCCGCTGCTACCCAGTACGACTACGGTGTTGACGACCCCTCTCTCTTGCCAGAGCAACCAGGCAAGCCCCCCCTTTGATCACCAGATATCGCCTATTCTTCTCTATACTGCTTGCATTAGAGTAGTGTAGCATGTTACTGTTGGTTACCCCTATTCTGTTGCATAGCCTGTCATTGTTGCTACAGTCATTGATACCTTACCCGCAATCCTACATGCTTAGCATAGGATGCTAGTATTTTCATCTGTGGCCCTACATTCTTGTCCGTCTGCTGTGCTATACTATCGGGCCGTGATCACTCGGGAGGTGATCACGGGTATATATGATACATGTGGTGACCAAAGACGGGTCGGCTGGTGGAGCACCCGCGAGTGGATCTTTGTGGCGGAGCGACAGGGCAGGTTGAGTCCGCCTAGGAGAGAGGTGGGCGTGGCCCTGTTCGGCGTTCGCGGATACTTAACACGCTTAACGAGATCTTGGTATTTGATCTGAGTTGGCTACGAGCCTATACGCACTAACCAACTACGTGGGAAAGATATGGGCACTCGGCGTCGTGGTATCAGCCGAAGCACTTCGTGACGCCAGCGACGCAGCGGCGCGCGCCGAATTGGACTGGAACGCCACTAGGCTAGGTCTGCTTTCGGCCGCCCACGCAACGTGTAGGTGTGCTCAGGGCGATGGGCCCAGACCCCTGCGCGCTTAGGTTTAGACCGGCGTGCTGGCCTCTTTGTTGTGCCTAGGTGGGGCTGCGACGTGTTGATCTTCCGCGGCCGGGCATGACCCAGGAAAGTGTGTCCGGCCAAATGGGATCAAGCGTGTTGGGTAAGTTGGTGCACCCCTGCAGGGAAGTTAATCTATTCGAATAACCGTGATCTTCGGTAACAGGACGACTTGGAGTTGTACCTTGACCTTATGACAACTAGAACCGGATACTTAATAAAACACACCCTTCCAAGTTCCACAGACAACCCGGTGATCGCTTTTCCACAGGGCGACGAGGGGAGGATCGCCGGGTAGTTTTATGCTATGCGATGCTACTGGAGATGCTACTTGGAGATGCTACTTGGAGAGGCTACTTGGAGGACTTCAATCTACTCTCTTCTACATGCTGCAAGACGGAGGCTGCCAGAAGCGTAGTCTTCGACAGGATTAGCTATCCCCCTCTTATTCTGGCATTCTGCAGTTCAGTCCACCGATATGGCCCTTTACACATATACCCATGCATATGTAGTGTAGCTCCTTGCTTGCGAGTACTTTGGATGAGTACTCACGGTTGCTTTTCTCCCTCTTTTCCCCTTTCCCTTCTACCTGGTTGTCGCAACCAGATGCTGGAGTCCAGGAGCCAGACGCCACCTTCGACGACGACCCCTACTACACTGGAGGTGCCTACTACTACGTGCAGCCCGCTGACGACGACCAGGAGTAGTTAGGAGGATCCCAGGCAGGAGGCCTGCGCCTCTTTTGATCTGTATCCCAGTTTGTGCTAGCCATCTTATGGCAACTTGTTTAACTTATGTCTGTACTCAGATATTGTTGCTTCCGCTGACTCGTCTATGATCGAGCACTTGTATTCGAGCCCTCGAGGCCCCTGGCTTGTATTATGATGCTTGTATGACTTATTTATGTTTTAGAGTTGTGTTGTGATATCTTCCCGTGAGTCCCTGATCTTGATCGTACACATTTGCGTGCATGATTAGTGTATGATTGAATCGGGGGCGTCACAAGTTGGTATCAGAGCCGACTGCCTGTAGGAATCCCCCTTCCAACTCCTTGGCCGAAGTCGAGTCTAGACATTGCAAAACTTTTACTAACATGGCTATGTGTCTTATGGGCACACGTCGCCATTGGGTGGTACTAGGATCTTTTACTCCTTGACCTTTACTCTGGGACTCTGAGCTCTCTTCTATTCGGGTTAAATGATTTTGCTAAAAACAAAACTAACTTTAGGTTCTCGCAAGTACCTTCTCCCGGGGAGCCACTTGTTACCGATGACCGCCTGCTGCACCAGAAGATTCCGAAGATACTCTACGATGTGCTCTCGAGACTATGTGCCATCGCTTTTGCAATTCACTTCCATCAATAAATCCCTCTGGATAACTACTTACAGCTATCGTTCATATTGTCATCCTCAGTTGCTCTTGTTATTACAAGATGTCCTGAAATACTCTTCGATATTCCGAGAATTCTTTACGCTTACTGCCCTGTAGTTCCTTGCTGCATGAATACCCCTACGAATAATTACTCGCGCTTGCCGAGTATCCGCTCATCCCCAGTTGTTCATGTATTTCAAAAAAGTCTTCAAAATAATATTCGATCTTCCGAAAATCCTCTGGAGCCTTTGGCTCTTGAAATTCTTGCTTGCTTGCATTATGGTTAATCCCATAAGTCTCGTAGTCTTAATGACATTCCTTGTCATTATCATTTTGAGCCTGTTGACTCAATATGTTTGCGAATACACGCAATCATCATTGATCCCTATAAATTACTTTTCCGGCTAAGCTGCCATTCTTTTAACTGGAACTAGTTCTCGACCAATCCCATTTGTCCTTGATTGTACCCTAAGGCTATTCAACTTATCCACCCCTAATCAGAGCATTGCTTCTGACCCCTTGACTTGGAAATCATAATTCCTTGCATTTGAAAATTGAGTTAGTCAGTTGTTTCTATAATCTGCTTCCTCTAGTTGAGTACCGATGCTCACACCAGATCCCTTATGGACCACCAGATCCTTTGTTGGATTTATCTGACAACGCCCTTCATATTCAATAACCTTGTGAGCCTTTACTCGGATACATAATGCCTTTGGTAAATTGTATCCTCTGCTTTTCTCAACCATGCTCTGCCATCGAGTTTGAGTTAATTACTCCTAAGGATTGTGGTATATGTTTCTAAGAAGCCCCTATGGGTTGAACATATGCTTTCTCTAAACCGTGTGAACCCGAAAGTTTTCACGATTAATACTCTTCTGGTGCTTCGCCAGATAAAATTTCAGCACTGCAACTTCATCGAACGCGAGAAGTGAATGAAAGGGTATTCATTGGAGAAGTGGGAGTCGACCTTGAACTTTGTGTTCATGCCCATGGACGCGATGTATATCCTATCATGGAAGCTTCTTATAACAATAACTATTTCCTTGATAACTAACATATGGTATCTGTGAATTGATCCCTTGCAACCGTGGTTCCTACCATGATTGTTCTTCTTTGATCTCATTTCTCGGACAAGTTAAAACAATTGTCTCCTATGGATCAATACACCAGTCCAACCTTTACTTTGATCTTGTGTCGAGTATTACCCCCCTGGTATCTCGAGATTATCATGGAACTGCATAACTTTTTATGAGTTCATCAAGTACTACCTTCCCATTGATTCCATTTTTTTTCACGGGCTCTGAGTTATTAAACACTCAAAGACACCGATAACTGAACCGAGTCCGCACTACGGTTCAACAACTCTTCAGTAAGCTTCTATAACTACGAGTTTGTACCCGATCACGCCATTCCTAGCCTGTTTGGCTATATCATTGTCGTGACGATTCTACCTGTGCTACCTGGTCCTTATTCTCGGAGCACCAATTTGCGACGATAGCTAAGCTTACGTCGATTTTCCTCGTCATACCCTTTCACCTTAAACAACCAGCTTGAGTTCGAGTTTGTGTTGTAACTGTGGTTCCAATAACCTCTTGCTTCATCATTCCTCTGACTTGATGTCATCGCTGGTTGATTACATCTGCATGAAATCTCTCGACAAATGTGTCATGATCATCATCAACCTTATGAGCTCTTCCAGGAATTCAATTGAATTCATGATGGGTAATACCATCCTTGCCCCTCGATGATTCCTGTTCTCATCGACCACTTTATTGCCTTCCGTTCAACACAACTTGTTCGTGTTTGGTGTAAACCTTGAGATCCCTGCTACCCAGCAGTTGATCTTCCTTACCTCGGAAGTATTACCATCTCCTTTTGTCAAGAATGTGGTGAGAATTTCACCACCTCTTAAGAATTCTTGATATCATAATACTTCTTGCCATCTTCGTTCATTCCTAGGTCCCCATATTGTTTTCAACCGGAATACCGACAATTGAGCTATGACGTGTGAATTCAAAACTTCTAGCAACCCTATCGCTTTGAAGTGAATGGGTGATAGATCATTATAAGTCTTTCGACTATTGAATCACCATTCTGACATTGGTCGTGCAACCCAACCCATATTTCGGGTGCACCTTTCAACCAATGTTTAATTGTGTATGTTTTCCTCGAGCATACATCATTATACCATTTGATCTGACAAATGTCATCTTCTTGTTCACATTATTGTGGAAATCCATCTTTTGAAAATCTCAATGAATTGTCGCTGAGTCAATCAGCCACCTCCTCACCTCTCCTTGTTTTAATGATGAACTATTGTTTCAGGAACCCGCTCCCATAGTTCATTTCCCGAGAATCTTGCAATGCCATTTCAATGATTTGTGTTGCGCCTTTTCTTCTCGGACATCCTGAGTCTGGGGTATCATGACACCAATTGGATATGAATCTCGGTCAGATATGATGGTTGGGACAACTTTCCAAGAGTTATGATGTTGATCCTTTAATGACCCGGT
>NC_057813.1:219598945-219600839 GCF_018294505.1 Triticum aestivum | reverse complement strand
GACCTATCATTATAGATTCCTTTTTAGCAAGGTTATCCATTCACCCACGAGGAAATTGTAAGACTTATTCTACAAGTTATTCCTGATGGATCCTTCGTGTTTCCAGAGTCTGATCTTCACACGAAGACCATGTCAATGCTATCTCGAAGCATGTCAATGGTACTCCGATTTTCAACAGGAACACTTGAAGCACGATGCTAAATTTTATTTATCATTTATCCTAACACCGTTGTATGGGTAATGTCATGAAATTTCTCCCCCCTTTCCTGAAGGGTTTTCTACGTTATATCCTATCATGGATATCATGCTCTGCTTGTCCTTGGGAAGGATTTACCCCTGAAAGACGTGTTTAAACACATTTTCCTTTCCATTGTTCTGTTTAAACATAATAATCACTTTTCCTTTCCATTGGTTTGTTTAAACCTTCTTGTGATCTATATAATATAAGCAGTAATATCCCTGCTCATGTAAACACCTCGGTGTACCATCTTATCTGGTGTAACCCTGTTACTATTGTTGATGACATTCTGGTAGCCACCGATGGACGAGAACTTTGCCTATTGGTCCGCCTCGTTCAACGAGCAGGAAATGGTTCTCTTCGTCCCTCGCCCTTGGTATCGATATTGTTGCCGACATAATTCATAGGCTACTCTCTGACATGTCTTGTTATCATGACTGTGCAAAATATCACCGCCCTTTCTACTTTTTAACCCACATGGTGGGCCCATAACCCACAGTTCCACAGGATCGAAACCTGACTCTCCTGTACACCCTGTTGTCAAAGTTATTCCTCGCGCTTGACTTTGTAAGTAATCCATGGGCCACCTGCCTAGTGATCTATTCTGGTATCTGATGCAATGCTTGTTCACATTGCTCTAAACCCCTTCAACACTTCGTTTCAAGCAACGAACGATGGCCTATGCGATTGAAACTTCTAATTTGCACCTTCTTACTTTGCTCTCGATATCTTCTTAAGTTTCAACTCGGGAGATACTTATGCTTCTTCCCCTGACTTAACTGTCCGATGCTCAATTTTATCAGGATCCGTCCATAGAGTTTTTCCCCTCTTATCCTTTCATAAGTATGGCGAAGATCCTGAAGGAAGGACGACCACTTCATCGTGATGCATTGATGCATAGGAATGAAGACATCAACGCTATGGATCGACCTCTTCGAGATGAGCTACCAAGACTAAGAAAATTCGTTAGAATTTTGTAACTAAACCTTTCCCCCTTAGACCCCCTCTTAAATCTCGGGACGAGATTTCTTATAGTGGAGGAGAATTGTGACGCCCGGATAATTAGACTACAGTAATCCCAAGCTAATGATGCCACGTCACCTCCGTTACTGTTGTTAATCTCCCGATGACTCAATCCCGTTCGAATTCAAATTTTAAAATAAAAACAAACAACAAACGTTTTCAAACAATAAAGCTGAAATGTTCGGGTTATGCCAAATATTGCATAGGTAATTATGGCGAAGGAACCACACTATTATAAAATGCTTAAAAACTATGAGATGAATAAAACAGTAGCAAAAACTATTATTTAAATACTTTAAATATTAAATAATTACAAAACTATTTTATTTTGGGTTAGCAAATTTATGAGGCGGTGGCATAATTAGTAAACATCAATTTAGGTGCCACTTTGGTATCCTGTTATCAATAGAATAAATAGCAACTAAAAGTAATAAAATAAATAAAAGAAAGAAAATACAAAAGGAGGAAACAAAAGAAAAGGGAGAGAAAAGCAAGCACCCTCGGGCCAGCCGACCCAACTGGCCGGCCCATTCGGCCACCGGCCCAACTGGGCCATGGCCCAGTCGGCCGCCCCCTGGCCTATAGGCCACCCCACACCCCAGAAACCCTAGCCCCCCCGATTCCCCACGCCCC